>NW_027316389.1:39059883-39124883 GCF_026437365.1 Eucyclogobius newberryi | reverse complement strand
TGCGGCCCCGGCCTGAATAACCCACGCTGGCTCAATCGCTTCAAAGGCCCTTGCACGGCGAGGGGCTCCACAGACCCTCAGACAGGACTATCCCCCCCCACACACCAAAACCACCACTTTATCAACCAACATTCAGAATCAACATTAGCATTTTTTTTAGCTTTGCCGGAATTATTTGACACATTTTGTACATATTTTTTCCCAGTGCGTTTTCTCGTCTGTTTTGTTGCATCAAAAGACTTTCATGTCACAAAGAGATTGAAAAGCGAAATGCCGAGACAGCGTTTTTTCCCCTTTAATTCTTCCCCCTCCAGCGCGCGCTCAAACCCCCACATAAAGCCCCATATGTGCACGTTACTTCCACGCTGTTACAGCCCAAATTCCAAAACTTTTAACTATAGCAACCGCAAATCTCACAAATCTACTGCTCCGCACAGGGAGATTTCCTTTCCGTACAAAAATTCAACCTGAATTTTTGACCTCACATTTTTCCCTCTCTCTAAAGAGCGATGCGTTGGAGTTATCAGCGTGTGCAGTGAATTTGGAGACAAAACCAGAATATTTCCAGCAAATGGAACAGACAAGAGGGGAAAACGCACGCCAGACGCATTGAAAAGCCTGTCCTTCACCAGAATGGGCCGTAATAAACAAACTGATAGAAGCCAGCGAATGAATGAATTTTATTTGGTAAAAAAAAAAAAAAAAGCTGCTTGTCCACGCAAGTTTTCCTCCAATGTTATCTGCAGTTGTGCTCAAGAATAGCTGGAGGAGGTTTGGAGCCTAAATCCTGCAAAGCTGCCAGCGCTGACATACACAGCATATGCTAAATACAGATAAGAGCATTTTTAATAGATCTGCACACAAAAAAAAACTGAAAAAACTGGGCGCGGCGTAGCTCAATGGATGTGCTTTGAATGTAGTTGATAAGTTGGCTTAAGCTTGAATGCGGCTGCAGCATTGTGGGCTGGGTGGGCCATGAGAAGGGCCCGACAGCAGCACTTCCAGAGGGGATTATGGGAGAAAGCTGTCCAGATCGGCTCCGTGTCCGTCCTGCCGCGCACAAGCAGAAATGGGATCATATTTACTGGGAAATTGCTGTAAGACATTTAGCCACCGACAAAGTCAGACAAACAGGCTCAGTTCACTTCAAAAGTTTGCTCCAGCTCACATTTGGATACATTGATAACCAAGTATCAAACATGAGAGATATTTGCAGCTCCACAATGTACTTGTACCAAAATACACAAATACTTTAGAGATTTAGATTGTAGTAGATTTGTGGCGTAAAATGGGTTTTGGCTTTAGTTTGTTCTTTACACATTTACCTTATTGTCCAGTTTATTGGAGATTTACAGATTATATATGTTTTTGTTAAATATGCTTTTTTGTTTGTTTTAGTTGGTCCAATTTTAAGATTTGATGCATTCTCCAATTCAGACAAAAATGATGAAATATTATTAAGGCTATTGATTGTGTTGAAAATACTCAAATCCAAATGTCAGTTACTTTTACCACTGGATTTCAGCCGCAGAGAGAGCCACAAAAATGGAGCTCATTTTAGATTCGATCACTCTTCTTTGCTTTGATGCAGCGGTGCTTTTTGTGCAGACTTTGGGATGTGTTTCTGTCCTGCTCCTGCCGGACCTGTCCTCCCCCTCCTCGTCTCTTTGTGTGGACGTGGCTCCGATGATGTCTTTATTAGAGGGACAGCGCGTCCAGCCTTTTGACCGAAAAGGGAAACATTTAGATTCCTGTGGCTCCAGTTCCAAACGCTCCGAGTTAAAGCAAATATAAGAGCATTTGTCTTCAATTCTGGCAGATTGTCTTCCTGTCATTCCTCATATTTAATTTCAAATTCCTTGCGGCTAAAAAAATGTTAGGAGTTTAACGTTTACATTTTTGTGATGTCAATTATTTATTTATTTTGAATTAAAAGGCTAAAATGGCCTGTATTTTGGAGCATTGTTTGCACATGTCTAATTGGGACACATCAGTCCTGCAGCTCCTACGTCGTGAGTTTGACCTCATTCTCAGGCATTTCAGCTTTTGTCATGCAATAATATGTCAAATTAATAATATATTTTTTTTAAACCCAATCAAATTGTCTAATCAAAGTCTGATTGATATATATAATTGATATATATATATAGATATAGATATATTTGCTCTGACGGCCAGACATAAATGGTTCTTTCTTGTGTGGCGCTGCTCGGCTCCTTTCTCATTCTAAGTGTCTGGATGATGTTTTTATTAGAATAACAGTGTGGTGTGAAAGTGCCGAGTGGAGCACCCCATGTGCCCAGGCCTCTGCTTTAATGAAGGGAGCGCCCGGGTCGGGGGAAGCAGGTCGTGAACTTTCACACTTATTATTTTAAACGCGACTGAATTCTAAACCGCCCCTCTCCATTCACAAAGCACCAGCAGCACCAAAAGCACGATTCGACCTCCTGCACGCTCTTCCACCTGTACTTTTACTCATATTTACTAAAGCATGTACTATATACTTCTATTTGCTATATTAGAATAGATATTATTTTAGAATGTTAGACATATATATTTGTTGTTGTTCAAAGACCCTGGTGGACTCTTGATTGGGTGGTCCCAGTTTAGTCCTGGTTTAGATCTAGTTTAGTCCTGGTTTAGTCCTGGTTTAGTCCTGGTTTAGTCCTGGTTTAGACCTGGTTTAGTCCTGCTTTAGTCCTGGTTTAGTCCTGGTTTAGACCTGGTTTAGTCCTGGTTTAGTCCTGGGTTAGACCTGGTTTAGACCTGGTTTAGTCCTGGTTTAGTCCTGGTTTAGATCTAGTTTAGTCCTGGTTTAGTCCTGGTTTAGTCCTGCTTTAGTCCTGGTTTAGTCCTGCTTTAGTCCTGCTTTAGTCCTGCTTTAGTCCAAGAGAACTACACATGTTCGTCAGATTTGATCATCAGAAAGTCCAGACCTTGGTAAACACAAATGTTCATGTTTATTGTCAATAAATTAGAACAAAAACACATATTATTATATTTATCTTCCAGCGTTTCTCATGAGTTCTTGAAGGTTTATAATGTTTGCTCCTTCATTGTCTTGACTTTTCATAAAAATAAATCTCCATGTCAGCCCAGCCTCTGATTGGCTAATATGGAGATGTCCCTGGTGCGTGTCTGTAGGTCAGAGGTCGCCTCCTCTTCCTGCCTCCTTAATAAGCCGCTTCTCCAGCCTCTACTGTAATATATTTCCCCCAATAAAGCAATTCCAAAGGCAGCGTGGCCTTTTGACCAGCGCTGAGAGCGCCGAGCGCCGAGCGCCGCCGCCGCTGCCGCGCTGCTAACTAGGCTCAAGGCTTGTCTAATATTAGCTACCTGTCCCCCCCTCCCTGGATCTGTGGCGGGGGCGCGGCAGGGGGGCGCTTTATCCCCTGATATTTTCATTTTGGTCCTCGGCGCTACAGAACTCTCCCGCTCTAATCTGCTGTTTGACGGTCGGCCTGGTGCCGGCGGACCTCGGGGTGCTGCTGTCACTTAGGGTGCAGTCGTGTGATGTCATAACAGTCTAAAGGGGGGGCAGTGGGAGTGAGGGCGGGGGGCAGTGGGAGTGAGGGCGGGGCGCAGTGGGAGTGAGGGCGGGGGGCAGTGGGAGTGAGGGCGGGGGGCAGTGGGAGTGAGGGCGGGGGGCAGTGGGAGTGAGGGCGGGGGGCAGTGGGAGTGAGGGCGGGGGGCAGTGGGAGTGAGGGCGGGGCGCAGTGGGAGTGAGGGCGGGGCGCAGTGGGAGTGAGGGCGGGGGGTAAAATGCAGATATTTTGAGCTGGTTTATGGGGAATATCTCCGTGATTATTGGGTCTTTCCGCATGAAACAAAAAGTGCCGGCCTCGCAATTTTTTCTGTCGGCACAAATGAACAAAGATTAGCATAAAATAGTCACTTTATTAGAAAATAGCATTGTGATTGTTGTCGGCTGAAAGTCGATAACAACAAAATATTGTATTTAACATTGTGGGGACTGAAGGGAAATAATATCATCATCAGAATAATAATGAGGATAATGATGATAATAATAATAAATATAGCCGCAAGCGGCAATGATCGGCCCTCGCCACGCCGCCGCCACGCCGCCGCCACACCGCCGCCACACCGCAAGAGGACGGGGCGCTAACGCGCCCCAATTGTCCTTTTATTACGCCTACTGCTGAATCTGTGACGCTGTCACATGTTCTCCCCTTTGTTTTACCATCAAAAAGCTATTTTATTTTGAATTCTTGGCAAAATGTGCGGCTTTGCCGCACAGACACCGTGACTCTTTGAATTAAAATGTGGATAACTTTTGATGGTCCTGAAGATGAGTCCCACCAAATTTCAGGTTAATAGGGCTGACGCCCTGGGAGGAGTTTGTGAAAGTCTAAAGTGTAAACATGTTCTGGCGATTTCCCCATTGGAATAACATGGAAGGTTTCGGTCATCGTTACGGCAACGCCATAACAATTATGACATGGGTCTCATTGACTTTTTTGATGGGGATGCTAAAATTGAGTTGTGTGTCAAATTTCATATAATTTCGCAAAACTAAACATTTAACCTCCATATAAAATCTGTAGGGGGCGCTGTGGCGCCAAATGAATTTATTTCACTTCAAGTAGGTTTAGGGCAAAGAGTTTAACAACTGATTCTAATTTGATGCAATTCGGACTTTATCCGCGCAAACGGCAGAAATTTTAAATATGGGAGATTTCTGAAATTCTAGCTACAGTTTGCGGCTTCGCCGCACAGAGACCGTGAGAGGTATCAATGTAATTTGGATAACCTTTGATGTCCCACTCCTCAGTAGCATTTTTACCAAATTTCAGCTTTTTAGGGCCAACGCCCTGGGAGGAGTTCATAAAAGTACGACGTTTGGAAAAACTCCGAAGTCATGTTTAGCCATTTTTGAAGCAATATGGCCGACATTTGGTTGGGCGGACGGCGTTGCCGTAATAATATTTTTTACTTCTCTTGTCACCATCTACCTCTGCGCCAAATTTCATGATTCTACGATCAGATTTTTTTTGGGTCATTTCCCATCTCTCAATGCATTTTTGGTACATTTGGGGCACGGATGCGCCAATTTTTTTATTTTGGAAAAGGGAAATAGCCAGAATGTAGAGAGGCACAATTTTTAGAGGTGTGAACATTTTTGTGACTTTTCGTCAATGTTCACTGGGTGAAAAATAGGGGGGTTGGTCCCAAGAAGAAGAAGAAGAAGAAGAAGAAGAAGAAGAAGAAGAAGAAGAAGAAGAAGAAGAAGAAGAAGAAGAAGAAGAAGAAGAAGAAGAAGAAGAAGAAGAAGAAGAAGAAGAAGAAGAAGAAGAAGAAGAAGAAGAAGAAGAAGAAGAAGAAGAAGAAGAAGAAGAAGAAGAAGAAGAAGAAGAAGAAGAAGAAGAAGAAGAAGAAGAAGAAGAAGAAGAAGAAGAAGAAGAAGAAGAAGAAGAAGAAGAAGAAGAAGAAGAAGAAGAAGAATATTCCGATGCGAAAACAATGTTTCCCATTTTTCAAATATCATAAACTATGCATTTTCGGAAAGCGCTCGCGCTTTCCTACCTCATGGTGTGGGTCCCTGGTCACTGACGGGTACTTTCGTTAATTTTGAGTGGGCTCCGCCCACTTTGTGTTTTTGGCCCTCTATACAGTAATAATGTTAAATTTTTGCATTACATGCTTATATGCACGGAACATGCAAGAGATGGAACGTATTCGTGAGCTACTTAGGGCAAATGAGTGCTTTATATGGGGATGACGACCACATCTCAATGTAAAGTGCTCGTTTAGTGCGCACTTTTGCACGGACTTCGCCCGTTTACAACGGTAATGTTCCATTTTCCTACTACTAATTAGTATGCACGGGGCGTGCATGAGTGAAGGAGTGCGTTAGTGAGTGTTTGGAAGTGGGCGAGCGCTTCGCGCTCGATTTCGTGCGCACTACGTGCGCACTTTCGCAGCCGTGCTTCGCACGGCCTTACGAGATTAATAGGCCTCTCGCCAGCTTGTGGCGCTCGGGCCTAATAATGATAATAGTGATAATAATAATTATTATTATAATAATGATAATAATTTGTATTATTATTACAATAATGATGATAATAATAAAAAATATTATTATTATAATAATGATAACAATAATGATAATAATAATAATAATAATAATAATAATAATAAACAGGTTCAAATCTCACTGCTGAAAAAAACAGAAAGTATACAGTATATGCATCATTATATTGTCTATTGTATTTACTCTACATCCTACTTCTTATGCCTTATTTCATCATAGATTATATTTTACATATTTGATTGTTATAATTAGCTGTTAGTTGGTTGGTTAATATTGTTAACTGACAATATAAAACTCGGACCATTTCTAAACTGCTTTTACCACATGAATAAATAAATGCAGCTCTGGA
This sequence comes from Eucyclogobius newberryi, assembly GCF_026437365.1. Classification (NCBI taxonomy): domain Eukaryota; kingdom Metazoa; phylum Chordata; class Actinopteri; order Gobiiformes; family Gobiidae; genus Eucyclogobius; species Eucyclogobius newberryi. The sequence continues at coordinate 39,118,482 of NW_027316389.1, read as the reverse complement.
CACAAAACTGTCGAGATAAATGAAGTTCAAAGTGAAAATGAAAATGATCTGCTTCGTGTTTTAAATGTATAAAACACATTCAGCTTTTGGATTTTTAACCCTCAATTTGTGATTTTTCCTTCTGTAAACTTAGTGTTCCCCTTGTGCCCTTTATCCAAGATTTAGACATAATTAAATTCTATAGGGATGATACAGGGTGGTGGGGGGGGGGGCTCCTTGACCTCTCCCTTTGGCCCGGGACGCTCTCTTAGCCGCGCCTTGTTAATCAGGCGGGACCTTTTGCTTTATGGAGAGATATAAAGATCATGCGTGTCCAGCTGTGCTCGGGATAAAGACGTCAGGACGAGGAGGCGGAGCCACAGATGAAACCAACAAAGACTCAGCTCATTAGAAACGTGCATATGCTAATGTTTTATTACATGTTACATGTTATTATGTTATAATGTAATTAAGTATTTAAATCAGTCTTTGTATATTGTACTTTGGATGTTTCAGTGCATGTTATATTTCATATGTTATATTCATATGTTATATTCATATGTTATATTTCATATGTTATATTCATATGTTATATTCATATGTTATATTTCATATGTTATATTCATATGTTATATTCATATGTTATATTTCATATGTTATATTCATATGTTATATTCATATGTTATATTTCATATGTTATATTTCATGTTATATTTCATATGTTATATTTCATATGTTATATTCATATGTTATATTTCATGTTATATTTCATATGTTATATTTCATATGTTATATTCATATGTTATATTTCATGTTATATTTCATATGTTATATTTCATATGTTATATTTCATATGTTATATTTCATGTTATATTTCATATGTTATATTTCATATGTTATATTTCATATGTTATATTCATATGTTTTATTTCATGTTATATTTCATATGTTATATTCATATGTTATATTTCATGTTATATTTAATATGTTATATTCATATGTTCTATTTCATGTTATATTTCATATGTTATATTTCATGTTATATTCCATATGTTATATTTCATGTTATATTTCATATGTTATATTTCATATGTTATATTCATGTTATATTTCATATGTTATATTTCATATGTTATATTCATATGTTATATTTCATATGTTATATTAATATGTTATATTTCATGTTATATTTCATATGTTATATTTCATGTTATATTTCATATGTTATATTTCATATGTTATATTCATATGTTATATTTCATATGTTATATTTCATGTTATATTTCATATGTTATATTCATATGTTATATTCATATGTTATATTTCATGTTATATTTCATGTTATATTTCATATGTTATATTTCATATGTTATATTCATATGTTATATTTCATATGTTATATTTCATGTTATATTTCATATGTTATGTTTCATATGTTATATTCATATGTTATATTTCATATGTTATATTCATGTTATATTTCATGTTATGTTTCATATGTTATATTTCATATGTTATATTCATGTTATATTTCATATGTTATATTTCATGTTATATTTCATATGTTATATTCATATGTTATATTTCATGTTATATTTCATGTTATATTTCATATGTTATATTTCATATGTTATATTCATATGTTATATTCATATGTTATATTTCATGTTATATTTCATATGTTATATTTCATGTTATATTTCATATGTTATATTTCATGTTATATTTCATATGTTATATTCATATGTTATATTTCATGTTATATTTCATGTTATATTTCATATATTATATTTCATATGTTATATTCATATGTTATATTCATATGTTATATTTCATGTTATATTTCATATGTTATATTTCATGTTATATTTCATATGTTATATTTCATGTTATTTTTCATATGTTATATTCATATGTTATATTTCATGTTATATTTCATGTTATTTTTCATATGTTATATTCATATGTTATATTTCATGTTATATTTCATATGTTATATTTCATATGTTATATTCATATGTTATATTTCATATGTTATATTCATGTTATATTTCATGTTATGTTTCATATGTTATATTTCATATGTTATATTCATATGTTATATTTCATGTTAAATTTCATATGTTATATTAATATGTTATATTTCATAATATTTCATATGTTATATTTCATATGTTATATTCATGTTATATTTCATGTTATGTTTCATATGTTATATTTCATATGTTATATTCATATGTTATATTCATATGTTATATTTCATGTTATATTTCATATGTTATATTTCATGTTATATTTCATGTTATATTTCATATGTTATATTTCATGTTATATTTCATATGTTATATTTCATGTGTTATATTTCATATGTTATATTCATATGTTATATTTCATATGTTATATTTCATGTTATATTTCATATGTTATATTTCATATGTTATATTCCATATGTTATATTTCATATGTTATATTTCATATGTTATATTTCATGTTATATTTCATATGTTATGTTTCATATGTTATATTCATATGTTATATTTCATATGTTATATTCATGTTATATTTCATGTTATGTTTCATATGTTATATTTCATATGTTATATTCATGTTATATTTCATATGTTATATTTCATGTTATATTTCATATGTTATATTCATATGTTATATTTCATGTTATATTTCATGTTATATTTCATATGTTATATTTCATATGTTATATTCATATGTTATATTCATATGTTATATTTCATGTTATATTTCATATGTTATATTTCATGTTATATTTCATATGTTATATTTCATGTTATATTTCATATGTTATATTCATATGTTATATTTCATGTTATATTTCATGTTATATTTCATATATTATATTTCATATGTTATATTCATATGTTATATTCATATGTTATATTTCATGTTATATTTCATATGTTATATTTCATGTTATATTTCATATGTTATATTTCATGTTATTTTTCATATGTTATATTCATATGTTATATTTCATGTTATATTTCATGTTATTTTTCATATGTTATATTCATATGTTATATTTCATGTTATATTTCATATGTTATATTTCATATGTTATATTCATATGTTATATTTCATATGTTATATTCATGTTATATTTCATGTTATGTTTCATATGTTATATTTCATATGTTATATTCATATGTTATATTTCATGTTAAATTTCATATGTTATATTAATATGTTATATTTCATAATATTTCATATGTTATATTTCATATGTTATATTTCATGTTATATTTCATGTTATGTTTCATATGTTATATTTCATATGTTATATTCATATGTTATATTCATATGTTATATTTCATGTTATATTTCATATGTTATATTTCATGTTATATTTCATGTTATATTTCATATGTTATATTTCATGTTATATTTCATATGTTATATTTCATATGTTATATTTCATATGTTATATTCATATGTTATATTTCATATGTTATATTTCATGTTATATTTCATATGTTATATTTCATATGTTATATTCCATATGTTATATTTCATATGTTATATTTCATATGTTATATTTCATGTTTTATATTTCATGTTATATTTCATATGTTATGTTTCATAATATTTCATATGTTATATTTCATATGTTATATTTCATGTTATATTTCATATGTTATGTTTCATATGTTATATTTCATATGTTATATTTCATATGTTATATTCCATATGTTATATTTCATATGTTATATTTCATATGTTATATTCCATATGTTATATTTCATGTTATATTTCATATGTTATATTTCATATGTTATATTCCATATGTTATATTTCATATGTTATATTTCATATGTTATATTCCATATGTTATATTTCATATGTTATATTCATATGTTATATTCCATATGTTATATTTCATATGTTATATTTCATATGTTATATTTCATGTTTTATATTTCATGTTATATTTCATATGTTATATTTCATATGTTATATTTCATGTTTTATATTTCATGTTATATTTCATATGTTATATTTCATATGTTATATTTCATGTTATATTTCATATGTTATATTTCATATGTTATATTTCATGTTATATTTCATATGTTACATTTCATATTAACTTGTGAGTTTTAAATTGATAAAAGGTGATAAAAGAGCTGCATTTTGAAAAAATAAATTGAAATAAAAAAGATAAATGGGCGACAATCGTCTGATGTTGACGAGTGGACGACAGAAACTGACGAAACTGTTTCAATCGTTCTAATTGTTGTTAAGACACAAAAGACAAAAGGATGATTTTCATAAATACTCTTTATTCACAACAACATATTTATCATTGACTAAACAACTAATATACATGATAAGTGTTGTAAAGATTACATTTAAATATGATGGATATTGTTAATAATATATGATTATCTGAAGCTAATATCACAAGTGAAGTACTTTAGATGAATAATGTGGTATGTGAATCTAAAAGTGCTAAATATTTAAATGATTTAAAACTCTCTTTATCTCCAGTGTTTGCCAGAGATGATCAGTTCTATATCTGCAACAAAATCAAATTATGTGGATGGACCCGGGACATCCTCACTTCTGATGACTGCCACATGAATGATTAAAGCGCTTTTACCGTCTTAAAAACAGGATTAGTTCAATAAACTATAATACTATATATTCAAATGATTCACTGAATACACAGAGAATCCAGCGCTGCGTAACCAGAGGCAGCACACAGCGGGCTCATTTTCACCCTGCTGGGGCCACACAGACTTTATTACATCAAAAAAGAACTTAAATGTGACCAATTATGACCTGGCCTTTGTCGAGCAGCGGGGCCATGTCTACCCCCCTCAGGCCCTAAGCGCCCGGGATAGGCCCCACCCACAAAGTATTCAAATTTAAACCCAACTCAAACAGGACATAATCATAATGCAGTGACTGACTGTGCAGTGACTGACTGTGCAGAGAGCTGACTGTGCAGTGACTGACTGTGCAGTGACTGACTGTGCAGAGAGCTGACTGTGCAGTGACTGACTGTGCAGTGACTGACTGTGCAGTGACTGACTGTGCAGAGAGCTGACTGTGCAGTGACTGACTGTGCAGTGACTGACTGTGCAGTGACTGACTGTGAAGAGAGCTGACTGTGCAGTGACTGACTGTGCAGTGACTGACTGTGCAGAGAGCTGACTGTGCAGTGACTGACTGTGCAGTGACTGACTGTGCAGAGAGCTGACTGTGCAGTGACTGACTGTGCAGTGACTGACTGTGCAGAGAGCTGATTGTGCAGTGACTGACTGTGCAGATAGCTGACTGTGCAGAGAGCTGATTGTGCAGTGACTGACTGTGCAGATAGCTGACTGTGCAGAGAGCTGACTGTGCAGTGACTGACTGTGCAGAGAGCTGACTGTGCAGTGAATGACTGTGCAGTGACTGATTTTGCAGTGACTGACTGTGCAGTGACTGACTGTGCAGTGACTGACTGTGTAGTGACTGACTGTGCAGTGACTGACTGTGCAGTGACTGACTGTGCAGAGAGCTGACTGTGCAGAGAGCTGACTGTGCAGTGACTGACTGTGCAGTGACTGACTGTGCAGAGAGCTGACTGTGCAGTGACTGACTGTGCAGTGACTGACTGTGCAGAGAGCTGACTGTGCAGTGACTGACTGTGCAGTGACTGACTGTGCAGAGAGCTGATTGTGCAGTGACTGACTGTGCAGATAGCTGACTGTGCAGAGAGCTGACTGTGCAGTGACTGACTGTGCAGAGAGCTGACTGTGCAGTGAATGACTGTGCAGTGACTGACTGTGCAGTGACTGACTGTGCAGTGACTGACTGTGTAGTGACTGACTGTGCAGTGACTGACTGTGCAGTGACTGACTGTGCAGAGAGCTGACTGTGCAGAGAGCTGACTGTGCAGTGACTGACTGTGCAGAGAGCTGACTGTGCAGTGACTGACTGTGCAGTGACTGACTGTGCAGTGACTGACTGTGAAGAGAGCTGACTGTGCAGTGACTGACTGTGCAGTGACTGACTGTGCAGTGACTGACTGTGCAGAGAGCTGACTGTGCAGAGAGCTGACTGTGCAGTGACTGACTGTGCAGAGAGCTGACTGTGCAGTGACTGACTGTGCAGTGACTGACTGTGCAGTGACTGACTGTGCAGAGAGCTGACTGTGCAGAGAGCTGACTGTGCAGTGACTGACTGTGTAATCCTCATGTAGTTTACACCTTCACAAACTGAAATGCACCCGATTCTGTATATTTCTGTATATATCTTTATATTTCTGTATATATCTGTATATTTCTGTATATATCTGTATATATATCTGTATATTTCTGTATATATCTGTATATTTCTGTATATTTCTGGATATATCTGTATATTTCTGTATATATCTGTATATTTAGGCCCGAGCGCCACAAGCTGGCGAGAGGCCTATTAATCTCGTAAGGCCGTGCGAAGCACGGCTGCGAAAGTGCGCACGTAGTGCGCACGAAATCGAGCGCGAAGCGCTCGCCCACTTCCAAACACTCACTAACGCACTCCTTCACTCATGCACGCCCCGTGCATACTAATTAATAGTAGGAAAATGGAACATTACCGTTGTAAACGGGCAAAGCCCGTGCAAAAGTGCGCACTAAACGAGCACTTTACATTTGGATGACGACGATATAAAGCACTCATTTGCTCTAAGTAGCTCACGAATACGTTCCCCATCTCTTGCATGTTCCATGCATATAAGCATGTAATGCAAAAAATGAACATTATTACTGTATAGAGGGCCAAAAACACAAAGTGGGCGGAGCCCACTCAAAATTAACGAAAGTTAATTTTGAGTGGACCCACACCATGAGGTAGGAAAGCGCGAGCGCTTTCCGAAAATGTATAGTTTATGATATTTGGAAAATGGGAAACATTGTTTTCGCATCGGAATATTTAGGCCCGAGCCCCAGCAGGGCGGAGGGCCTATTGCTCCCGCAACGCTGCCGAAGGCAGCGTTGCAACTGTCTTACCACAACTGTTTGCCCCTGGCAAGTACAGTGAACTAGCCCATGCCGAAGGCATGGATCATACATACTTACTCCTGCTATGACAGAAATAGTCAACAATTAGTGAATGGGCGTAGCCCATTCACTAATTGTTGACAACAGCAGCGCGAAGCGCTGCATTCCTTCAAAAACCCTCCTGGCATCGTCCCGTACGCGAGAATCCATGCCGCAGGCATGGGCCATGCTTGTATCTGCTCAAATCAATGGAAGTCTATGCGGAGTGGGCGGGGCATCCCGACGAAATAGGGAGTGACGAGCGCGTAAGCGCTCGTAATGATGATTCCAGCCCATGGCGGCATCGGGAAGGCTTAGAGCTTTCAAACGATGTATAATTTGTTGTTATAGTGGAAACGGCTATATTGTTTTTGCTAAAAATATTATTATTTTTATTATTTTTCTTGTTCTTCTTCATCGCTTTGATCTCTAATTTGACCCCCTGAACATGCTCAAAAACTCACCAAACTTTGCCCAAAATTCAGAATCGGCGAAAAATTTTATTTTTTCTGGGCCATTTTTTTTTTCGTTAAAAAATGGCGCGACAGCGCCACCGACAAAAGTCAAAATACATTGCGCCTATGGGAGACGCCCCGAGGTCAACTTTGTCGTAAAGCTACGAAATTCGGGACACGCGTTCCTCTCGTGAGGACAAAAAAAAAAAAATCATTGTGGCCACGCCCCCAGACTTACCCTATGGCCGCCATCTTCCTTTGAAAATGAAAACACGCTGTGTTAGCCATTTTGTTCACGTCAAACTTTGACGAACTCCTCCTAGGGCGTACGTCCTCTGGACAAGTGGGAAATCAAAAGTTATCCAATTTTTTGAGATACCTTTTACGGTCTGTGTGCGGCGCAGCCGCAAAGTTGGACAACTTATTTTGGAATATTGCAGACCTAAAAATTGCTCCCATTTGATCAAAACAAGTCCGATTAGGACCAAATTTGAATCAGTTGTTAAACTTTCTAGTTTGGACCAGTTTATGATGACAAAATTGAAATGGGCGCGATAGCGCCCCCTACAGAGTGACCTTTAAATTAACATTGAAGGTCAAAAATTAGTTTTACCAAAATGTTCTAAACTTTACCCAAAATTCTATTTTGGCGTCCCGATCAAAAAAGCCAATCAGACAAATGCCTTATTTTTTACGGCGTAGTCGTAGCGATGACAGAAACCTCCCAATGTTATCCCTATGGGAAAACCGCAACATCGCTCAAATCACCACATTTTTACGCTTCACACTTTAACAAACTCCTCCTAGGGCGATTGTCCGATCAAACTCATATTTGGGGAAAATCATCTACACAAGCGGGGCATCAAAAGTTATCCATATTTTTATTCTAAGTGCTACGGTCTCTGTGTGGCGGACCCGCAAATATATGTCACAAATGGGAAAAACACCAAATCCTTGAAATGTTCACATTTATGCTTCACACTTTAATGAACTCCTCTGTGGGCAATAGCTCGATCAAGCTCATATTTTGGGGAAAATAATCTACACAAGCGGAGCATCAAAAGTTATCCATATTTTATTCACGGTCTCTGTGCGCTGGAGCTGCACATTTGACCGACATTTGTGTTCATTTTCACTGGTTAAGCACAGCTTTGTACATGTCCAATGTGTCGCTGTCTTAGTTCTTAGACAATTGCGTTAGCGCCAACTCTGTAAAATGCAGAGAGCAGAGTCGGAAGGCCGGCAGCCCGCGAGGGCCGTTGGATGCCGCTTGCGGCTTTAATATTCTTTCTTCTTCTTCTTCTTCTTCTTCTTCTTCTTCTTCTCGGGACCAACCCCCCTATTTTTCACCCAGTGAACATTGACGAAAAGTCACAAAAATTTGCACACCTCTAAAAATCGTGCCTCTCTACATTCTGGCTATTTCCCCATTTCTAAAATAAAAAAAAATTGGCGCGTCAGCGCCCTCAAATGTACCAAAAATGCATTGAGAGATGGGAAATGACCCAAAAAAAATCTGATCGTAGAATCATGAAATTTGGCACAGAGGTAGATGGTGACAAGAGAAGTAAAAAATATTATTACGGCAACGCCGTCCGCCCAACCAAATGTCGGCCATATTGCTTCAAAAATGGCTAAACATGACTTTGGAGTTTTTCCAAACTTTTACGAACTCCTCCCAGGGCGTTGGCCCTAAAAAGCTGAAATTTTGTGAAAATGCTACTGAGGAGTGGAATATCAAAAGTTATTCAAATGACATTGACCCTGTCACGGTCTCTGTGCGGCGAAGCCGCAAACTGTAGCTAGAATTTCAGAAATCTCCCAAATGTAACATTTCTGCCGTTTGCGCAGATAAAGTCCGAATTGCGTCAAATTAGAATCAGTTGTTAAACTCTTTGCCCTAAACCTACTTGAAGTGAAATAAATTAATTTGGAGCCACAGCGCCCCCTACAGATTTTATATGGAGGTTAAATATTTAGTTTTGCGAAATTATATGAAATTTGACACACAACTCAATTTTAGAATCCCCATCAAAAAAGTCAATGAGACCCATGTCATAATTGTTATGGCGTTGCCGTAACGATGACCGAAACCTTCCATGTTATTCCAATGGGGAAATCGCCAGAACATGTTTACACTTTAGACTTTCACAAACTCCTCCCAGGGCGTTAGACATATTAACCTGAAATTTGGAGAGACTCATCTTCAGGACCATCAAAAGTGATCCACATTTTTATTCAAAGAGTCACGGTGTCTGTGCGGCAAAGCCGCACATTTTGCCAAGAATTCAAAATAAAATTGCTTTTTGATGTAAAACAAAGGGGAGAAGATGTGACAGCGTCACAGATTCAGCAGTAGGCGTACTAAAAGGACAATTGGGGCGCGTTAGCGCCCCCTCCTCTTGCGGCGTGGCGGCGGCGTAACGAGGGCCGATCATTGCCGCTTGCGGCTATATTTCTGTATATTTCTGTATATATCTGTATATTTCTGTATATTTATGTATATTTCTTTATATATCTGTATATTTCTGTATAAATCTGTATATTTATGTATATATCTGTATATTTATGTATATTTCTGTATATATCTGTATATTTCTGCATATTTCTGTATATATCTGTATATTTCTGTATATATCTGTATATTTCTGTATATTTCTGTATAAATCTGTCTATTTCTGTATATATCTGTATAAATCTGTGTACTTCTGTATATATCTGTATATTTCTGTATATTTATGTATATATCTTTATATATCTGTATATTTCTGTATATTTCTGTATATTTATGTATATATCTGTATATATCTGTATATTTCTCTATATTTCTGTAAAAATCTGTATATTTATGTATATTTCTGTATATATCTGGATAAATCTTTATATATCTGTATATTTATGTATGTTTATGTATATTTCTGTATATATCTGTATAAATCTGTATATTTCTGTATATTTCTGTATATTTCTGTATATATCTGTATATTTCTGTATATTTCTGTATATATCTGTATAAATCTGTATATATCTGTATATTTCTGTATATTTCTGTACACATCTGTATATTTATGTATATTTCTGTATATTTCTGTATATATCTGTATATTTATGTATATTTCTGTATATTTCTGTATATATCTGTATATTTCTGTATATTTCTGTATAAATCTGTATATTCATGTATATTTCTGTATATTTCTGTATATATCTGTATAAATCTGTATATTTCTGTATATTTCTGTATATATCTGTATAAATCTGTATATTTCTGTATATTTCTGTATATATCTGTATATTTCTGTATATTTCTGTATATTTCTGTATATATCTGTATAAATCTGTATATTTCTGTATATTTCTGTATATTTCTGTATATTTCTGTATATATCTGTATAAATCTGTATATTTCTGTATATTTCTGTATATATCTGTATAAATCTGTATATTTCTGTATATTTCTGTATATATCTGTATAAATCTGTATATTTCTGTATATTTCTGTATATATCTGTATAAATCTGTATATTTCTGTATATTTCTGTATATATCTGTATATTTCTGTATATTTCTGTATATTTCTGTATATATCTGTATATTTCTGTATATATCTGTATATTTCTGTATATTTCTGTATACATCTGTATATTTATGTATATTTCTGTATATTTCTGTATATTTCTGTATATTTCTGTATATATCTGTATATTTCTCTATATTTCTGTAAAAATCTGTATATTTATGTATATATCTGTATATTTCTGTATATTTCTGTATATTTCTGTATATTTCTGTATATTTCTGTATATATCTGTATATTTCTGTATATTTCTGTATATATCTGTATAAATCTGTATATATCTGTATATTTCTGTATATTTCTGTACACATCTGTATATTTATGTATATTTCTGTATATTTCTGTATATATCTGTATATTTATGTATATTTCTGTATATTTCTGTATATTTCTGTATATTTCTGTATAAATCTGTATATTCATGTATATTTCTGTATATTTCTGTATATATCTGTATATTTCTGTATATTTCTGTATATTTCTGTATATTTCTGTATATATCTGTATATTTCTGTATATTTCTGTATATATCTGTATAAATCTGTATATTTCTGTATATTTCTGTATATATCTGTATAAATCTGTATATTTCTGTATATTTCTGTATATATCTGTATATTTCTGTATATTTCTGTATATTTCTGTATATATCTGTATAAATCTGTATATTTCTGTATATTTCTGTATATATCTGTATATTTCTGTATATTTCTGTATATTTCTGTATATATCTGTATAAATCTGTATATTTCTGTATATTTCTGTATATATCTGTATAAATCTGTATATTTCTGTATATTTCTGTATATATCTGTATAAATCTGTATATTTCTGTATATTTCTGTATATATCTGTATATTTATGTATATTTCTGTATATTTCTGTATATATCTGTATATTTCTGTATTTTTCTGTATATTTCTGTATATATCTGTATATTTCTGTATATTTCTGTATATTTCTGTATATATCTGTATAAATCTGTATATTTCTGTATATTTCTGTATATATCTGTATATTTCTGTATATTTCTGTATATTTCTGTATATATCTGTATATTTCTGTATATTTCTGTATATTTCTGTATATATCTGTATATTTCTGTATATTTCTGTATATTTCTGTATATATCTGTATATTTATGTATATTTCTGTATATTTCTGTATATATCTGTATATTTCTGTATATTTCTGTATATTTCTGTATATATCTGTATATTTATGTATATTTCAGGCTTGTCTCAAATGTTAAAGTGCATGTTCCAGCTTCAACTGCACATTTCACTCAAACATTCTGAACAAGATTATATTTCACATTTCAACATTTCAATTTAATTCCATTCATTTTTGCCCCGCCCACATCACGACATCACGCCCCTCGAGGGGCGACGCGGGAAACACATTCAACATTTGCTTCTTTTTCTTAAGTTTGTCAATGTTAGTGAGGTTATAATGTTGTTGTTGTTGTTGTTGTTGTTGTTGTTGTTGTTTTATGGCGGTTGGCATCCAATTGTTGCATTACCGCCAGACTTTATTCCTCAGACTTTGTGTGAGGTTATAATGTTACTTCTTAGGTGACATGAGCAGCGGATGTTAACATCTACAAAGGTTACCTAGCAACCATAATGTAAACAATGGCTCCAAATTCTTATAAATGACATAATAGTTATGATTGGCAAATAATAATACCTTATAACACCTTTATTTTCTTCTTCTTTGGTGTTTTATGGCTGGTAAGTGTTATGTCAGAGTTGTTGTTGTTGTTGTTGTTGTTGTTGTTGTTGTTGTTGTTGTTTTATGGCGGTTGACATCCGAGTGTTGCATTACCGCCAGACTTTATTCCTTAGACTTTGTCGTAGTCCTAAAAGAGTGTTAGTTGTGTGTAAATGATCTCTTTGATGGAATGTCGCTTATTGATGACATCACACAGGGACTTGGTTTCAGAAATCAGCCCTACTTCCTGTCATTTTTCATTTTTATTCATTCTTTTTTCCTTCACAAACTGCAACTTGAGCGGTGTAACAATATCATACATATTTACCCCCAAATCAGTCATAATAAAGTCATCATAAAATACAATCTAAATAATATGAGCAGGTATCATAGAGCGTTCTCTTCACACGTATCAGACTTTACACTCTACAGGTGATTTACTGCCGTTTCCTGTTTCACGCCGGCTCAAACCTCAGCCTGTTCCTCCGTCTGAAGCGTTTCTAATTACAAAAAGTGTTTACGTTTTTACAAACACCACATTAACGCCATGAATGTCCCACCAGGCAATCACGCTTTTGTCCCCGTGAAGTGGACACGAGGACACGCAGCCTGAGACGTCTTGAGCGTGTTTGAAGGCTGCGCACGGGTCGGATTCATTTTCCCCTGATGACTGTGAACGCCTCTTGAGGGACGCTGCGTGGCGGTGCTTATGTGGAGGACATACAAGGCGCCACTTCTCGCCGCGGCGTTGTCATCGGGACGAGCCCCCTCCCCCCTCACTCTGTGCTGATTGATGTGTGGAATCAATTGCTCCCATAGCATCCATGTCAGTCTATTACCAGGCCGGTGCGGTAATGATAGGCTGCTTCTGTGCCAGATTACAGAGCAGTGCGCGCAGGCAACAAAGGATGGCCTCTCGCCGCCGACCCGCCGCCCATAATTGAGAATAAGCTTGTTTTTTTTAACTGTAGTAGGTAAACAAGGAGGACGCGGCGCTGATGGAAGCCTGTCGCCATTGTTTTCTCCTCAAATGAGATGGTAATGCCGTGAATTATTAATATGATGAAGAGAAATGTGGCCAATTTGGGTCTTTTTTGTGTTAACTTGCCAAAACAAAAATATAATGAGAAGTGGAAATTTGTGAGAACCGAGGTCATCAACTTTGTCCAGTTTTTATTTACTTCAATGAACACGAACGGTCTTCAAACTATATTGAAAAAAGTGTTTAAATGATTTGGACTAATAAACCAGAAACGTAATTAAATCAAATCAGTGCAGTTTGAACATTGTCTTAACCAGCAGATGCCGTATCATCATCGTCATGGCGACACAAGGGCCTAAGTAACAGTGTGTAACAGTATGTGAGTGACTCACTGTCTCCATGGAGATGTTACTGTGTTGATGTTTCACAGTAACATTATTTATTCAATTACAGTGTTTTTTAAAACATACATTCTCACTGTGAGTTGTGCGGCCTCTGCACAGATATGACCTGGTGTCAGCTGCTCGTCTCCATGGAGATGAGGGTACATGTAGCGCTGAGCTAACTGGTCTCCACAGAGTCATTACTGTCGCTGATACAACAGGTGTTTGGTGCCCGTGTGTCGGGCTCTTGGCACAAAAAAGGCCAACTTTGTGCCAAACTGTGTGCTGTGACAGACGCTGTTACAGTAGCCTCCGCCCGGGGCCCTGCCTCCGCCCGGGGCCCATCCTCCGCCCGGGGCCCTGCCTCCGCCCGGGGCCCTGCCTCCGCCCGGGGCCCTGCCTCTGGTTTATTTCAGGTTTGAATTAGGGCTAAAAAAGGACAATTAGGGGTTTTAACAAAATAAACTATTTATAAAAATAAATAAATAAAAATACTAGAACTACAGATGACCTTGTGTCGCCAGAAAGAAGATGAACCAAACGGTACATGAACCACAGTTTGGAAACCACTTTGCTACACATGTGACACTAAACTATGCTCTTTCCATAAATAATCCTGACTCAGGATCATGTGTTCTCTGTAGAGTCAGAACGTCCTGGAGACTGAAGGCCCCTGATGAGTCTGCTTCATCCACACGTATGAACATGGTCTTCAGAAGAGTGAACCTCTTCTGAAGAAACCTGAAGAAACCTGAAGAAACCTGAAGAAACCTGAAGAAACCTGATGAAACCTGATGAAACCTGAAGAAACCTGAAGAAACCTGAAGAAACCTGATGAAACCTGAAGAAACCTGATGAAACCTGATGAAACCTGAAGAAACCTGAAGAAACCTGAAGAAACCTGATGAAACCTGAAGAAACCTGATGAAACCTGAAGAAACCTGAAGAAACCTGAAGAAACCTGAAGAAACCTGATGAAACCTGAAGAAACCTGATGAAACCTGATGAAACCTGAAGAAACCTGAAGAAACCTGAAGAAACCTGATGAAACCTGAAGAAACCTGATGAAACCTGAAGAAACCTGAAGAAACCTGATGAAACCTGAAGAAACCTGAAGAAACCTGAAGAAACCCGAAGAAACCTGAAGAAACCTGAAGAAACCTGAAGAAACCTGATGAAACCTGAAGAAACCTGATGAAACCTGATGAAACCTGAAGAAACCTGATGAAACCTGAAGAAACCTGATGAAACCTGATGAAACCTGATGAAACCTGAAGAAACCTGAAGAAACCTGAAGAAACCTGAAGAAACCTGAAGAAACCTGAAGAAACCTGATGAAACCTGAAGAAACCTGATGAAACCTGAAGAAACCTGAAGAAACCTGAAGAAACCTGATGAAACCTGAAGAAACCTGATGAAACCTGAAGAAACCTGAAGAAACCTGATGAAACCTGAAGAAACCTGAAGAAACCTGAAGAAACCTGATGAAACCTGAAGAAACCTGATGAAACCTGAAGAAACCTGAAGAAACCTGAAGAAACCTGAAGAAACCTGAAGAAACCTGAAGAAACCTGATGAAACCTGAAGAAACCTGATGAAACCTGATGAAACCTGAAGAAACCTGAAGAAACCTGAAGAAACCTGATGAAACCTGAAGAAACCTGATGAAACCTGAAGAAACCTGAAGAAACCTGATGAAACCTAAAGAAACCTGAAGAAACCTGAAGAAACCCGAAGAAACCTGAAGAAACCTGAAGAAACCTGATGAAACCTGAAGAAACCTGAAGAAACCTGAAGAAACCTGAAGAAACCCGAAGAAACCTGAAGAAACCTGAAGAAACCTGATGAAACCTGAAGAAACCTGAAGAAACCTGATGAAACCTGAAGAAACCTGATGAAACCTGATGAAACCTGAAGAAACCTGATGAAACCTGAAGAAACCTGATGAAACCTGATGAAACCTGAAGAAACCTGATGAAACCTGATGAAACCTGAAGAAACCTGATGAAACCTGAAGAAACCTGATGAAACCTGAAGAAACCTGATGAAACCTGATGAAACCTGATGAAACCTGAAGAAACCTGATGAAACCTGATGAAACCTGAAGAAACCTGATGAAACCTGAAGAAACCTGAAGAAACCTGATGAAACCTGAAGAAACCTGATGAAACCTGAAGAAACCTGATAAAACCTGAAGAAACCTGAAGAAACCTGATGAAACCTGAAGAAACCTGATGAAACCTGAAGAAACCTGATGAAACCTGAAGAAACCTGAAGAAACCTGATGAAACCTGAAGAAACCTGATGAAACCTGATGAAACCTGATGAAACCTGAAGAAACCCGAAGAAACCTGAAGAAACCTGAAGAAACCCGAAGAAACCTGAAGAAACCCGATGAAACCTGATGAAACCTGAAGAAACCTGATGAAACCTGATGAAACCTGAAGAAACCTGATGAAACCTGATGAAACCTGAAGAAACCTGAAGAAACCTGAAGAAACCTGAAGAAACCTGAAGAAACCTGAAGAAACCTGATGAAACCTGATGAAACCTGAAGAAACCTGAAGAAACCTGATGAAACCTGATGAAACCCGAAGAAACCCGATGAAACCTGATGAAACCTGATGAAACCTGAAGAAACCTGATGAAACCTGAAGAAACCCGAAGAAACCTGATGAAACCTGAAGAAACCTGATGAAACCTGAAGAAACCTGATGAAACCTGATGAAACCTGATGAAACCTGAAGAAACCTGAAGAAACCTGATGAAACCTGAAGAAACCTGAAGAAACCTGAAGAAACCTGATGAAACCTGAAGAAACCTGATGAAACCTGAAGAAACCCGAAGAAACCTGATGAAACCTGAAGAAACCTGATGAAACCTGATGAAACCTGAAGAAACCTGATGAAACCTGAAGAAACCCGAAGAAACCTGAAGAAACCCGAAGAAACCCGATGAAACCTGAGGAAACCTGATGAAACCTGATGAAACCTGATGAAACCTGAAGAAACCTGATGAAACCTGAAGAAACCTGATGAAACCTGAAGAAACCTGATGAAACCTGATGAAACCTGAAGAAACCCGAAGAAACCTGAAGAAACCTGATGAAACCTGAAGAAACCTGATGAAACCTGAAGAAACCTGATGAAACCTGATGAAACCTGATGAAACCTGATGAAACCTGAAGAAACCTGAAGAAACCTGAAGAAACCCGAAGAAACCTGAAGAAACCTGATGAAACCTGAAGAAACCTGTTGAAACCTGAAGAAACCTGATGAAACCTGAAGAAACCTGATGAAACCTGATGAAACCTGATGAAACCTGATGAAACCTGAAGAAACCTGAAGAAACCTGAAGAAACCCGAAGAAACCCGAAGAAACC
Organism: Eucyclogobius newberryi; assembly: GCF_026437365.1. Classification (NCBI taxonomy): domain Eukaryota; kingdom Metazoa; phylum Chordata; class Actinopteri; order Gobiiformes; family Gobiidae; genus Eucyclogobius; species Eucyclogobius newberryi. The sequence continues at coordinate 39,100,965 of NW_027316389.1, read as the reverse complement.
CGAAGAAACCTGAAGAAACCTGAAGAAACCTGATGAAACCTGAAGAAACCTGAAGAAACCTGATGAAACCTGAAGAAACCTGAAGAAACCTGAAGAAACCTGAAGAAACCTGAAGAAACCTGAAGAAACCTGATGAAACCCGAAGAAACCTGATGAAACCTGAAGAAACCTGATGAAACCTGAAGAAACCTGATGAAACCTGAAGAAACCCGAAGAAACCTGAAGAAACCCGAAGAAACCTGATGAAACCTGAAGAAACCTGATGAAACCTGAAGAAACCTGATGAAACCTGAAGAAACCTGATGAAACCTGAAGAAACCTGATGAAACCTGATGAAACCTGAAGAAACCTGAAAAAACCTGATGAAACCTGAAGAAACCTGAAGAAACCTGAAGAAACCTGATGAAACCTGATGAAACCTGAAGAAACCTGAAGAAACCTGAAGAAACCTGAAGAAACCTGAAGAAACCTGATGAAACCTGAAGAAACCTGAAGAAACCTGAAGAAACCTGATGAAACCTGAAGAAACCTGATGAAACCTGAAGAAACCCGAAGAAACCTGATGAAACCTGAAGAAACCTGATGAAACCTGATGAAACCTGAAGAAACCTGATGAAACCTGAAGAAACCCGAAGAAACCCGAAGAAACCCGAAGAAACCTGATGAAACCTGAAGAAACCTGATGAAACCTGATGAAACCTGATGAAACCTGAAGAAACCTGATGAAACCTGAAGAAACCTGATGAAACCTGAAGAAACCTGATGAAACCTGATGAAACCTGAAGAAACCCGAAGAAACCTGAAGAAACCTGATGAAACCTGAAGAAACCTGATGAAACCTGAAGAAACCTGATGAAACCTGATGAAACCTGATGAAACCTGAAGAAACCTGAAGAAACCTGAAGAAACCCGAAGAAACCTGAAGAAACCTGATGAAACCTGAAGAAACCTGATGAAACCTGAAGAAACCTGATGAAACCTGAAGAAACCTGATGAAACCTGATGAAACCTGATGAAACCTGATGAAACCTGAAGAAACCTGAAGAAACCTGAAGAAACCCGAAGAAACCCGAAGAAACCCGAAGAAACCCGAAGAAACCTGAAGAAACCTGATGAAACCTGAAGAAACCTGAAGAAACCTGATGAAACCTGAAGAAACCCGAAGAAACCTGATGAAACCTGAAGAAACCTGAAGAAACCTGAAGAAACCTGATGAAACCTGATGAAACCTGATGAAACCTGATGAAACCTGAAGAAACCCGAAGAAACCTGAAGAAACCTGAAGAAACCTGAAGAAACCTGAAGAAACCTGAAGAAACCTGATGAAACCTGAAGAAACCTGATGAAACCTGAAGAAACCTGAAGAAACCCGAAGAAACCTGAAGAAACCTGAAGAAACCTGAAGAAACCTGAAGAAACCTGAAGAAACCTGATGAAACCCGAAGAAACCTGATGAAACCTGAAGAAACCTGATGAAACCTGAAGAAACCTGATGAAACCTGAAGAAACCTGATGAAACCTGAAGAAACCTGATGAAACCTGATGAAACCTGAAGAAACCTGAAAAAACCTGATGAAACCTGAAGAAACCTGAAGAAACCTGAAGAAACCTGATGAAACCTGATGAAACCTGAAGAAACCTGATGAAACCTGAAGAAACCTGAAGAAACCTGAAGAAACCTGATGAAACCTGAAGAAACCTGATGAAACCTGATGAAACCTGAAGAAACCCGAAGAAACCTGATGAAACCTGAAGAAACCTGAAGAAACCTGAAGAAACCTGATGAAACCTGATGAAACCTGATGAAACCTGATGAAACCTGAAGAAACCCGAAGAAACCTGAAGAAACCTGAAGAAACCTGAAGAAACCTGAAGAAACCTGAAGAAACCTGATGAAACCTGAAGAAACCTGATGAAACCTGAAGAAACCTGATGAAACCTGAAGAAACCTGATGAAACCTGATGAAACCTGAAGAAACCTGAAAAAACCTGATGAAACCTGAAGAAACCTGAAGAAACCTGAAGAAACCTGATGAAACCTGATGAAACCTGAAGAAACCTGAAGAAACCTGAAGAAACCTGAAGAAACCTGAAGAAACCTGATGAAACCTGAAGAAACCTGAAGAAACCTGAAGAAACCTGATGAAACCTGAAGAAACCTGATGAAACCTGAAGAAACCCGAAGAAACCTGATGAAACCTGAAGAAACCTGATGAAACCTGATGAAACCTGAAGAAACCTGATGAAACCTGAAGAAACCCGAAGAAACCCGAAGAAACCCGAAGAAACCTGATGAAACCTGAAGAAACCTGATGAAACCTGATGAAACCTGATGAAACCTGAAGAAACCTGATGAAACCTGAAGAAACCTGATGAAACCTGAAGAAACCTGATGAAACCTGATGAAACCTGAAGAAACCCGAAGAAACCTGAAGAAACCTGATGAAACCTGAAGAAACCTGATGAAACCTGAAGAAACCTGATGAAACCTGATGAAACCTGATGAAACCTGAAGAAACCTGAAGAAACCTGAAGAAACCCGAAGAAACCTGAAGAAACCTGATGAAACCTGAAGAAACCTGATGAAACCTGAAGAAACCTGATGAAACCTGAAGAAACCTGATGAAACCTGATGAAACCTGATGAAACCTGATGAAACCTGAAGAAACCTGAAGAAACCTGAAGAAACCCGAAGAAACCCGAAGAAACCCGAAGAAACCCGAAGAAACCTGAAGAAACCTGATGAAACCTGAAGAAACCTGAAGAAACCTGATGAAACCTGAAGAAACCCGAAGAAACCTGATGAAACCTGAAGAAACCTGAAGAAACCTGAAGAAACCTGATGAAACCTGATGAAACCTGATGAAACCTGATGAAACCTGAAGAAACCCGAAGAAACCTGAAGAAACCTGAAGAAACCTGAAGAAACCTGAAGAAACCTGAAGAAACCTGAAGAAACCTGAAGAAACCTGATGAAACCTGAAGAAACCTGAAGAAACCTGAAGAAACCTGATGAAACCTGAAGAAACCTGATGAAACCTGAAGAAACCTGATGAAACCTGAAGAAACCTGATGAAACCTGATGAAACCTGAAGAAACCTGAAAAAACCTGATGAAACCTGAAGAAACCTGAAGAAACCTGAAGAAACCTGATGAAACCTGATGAAACCTGAAGAAACCTGATGAAACCTGAAGAAACCTGAAGAAACCTGAAGAAACCTGATGAAACCTGAAGAAACCTGATGAAACCTGATGAAACCTGAAGAAACCTGAAGAAACCTGAAGAAACCTGAAGAAACCTGAAGAAACCTGATGAAACCTGAAGAAACCTGAAGAAACCTGAAGAAACCTGAAGAAACCTGATGAAACCTGATGAAACCTGATGAAACCTGAAGAAACCTGATGAAACCTGATGAAACCTGAAGAAACCTGAAGAAACCTGATGAAACCTGAAGAAACCTGATGAAACCTGATGAAACCTGAAGAAACCTGAAGAAACCTGATGAAACCTGAAGAAACCTGATGAAACCTGAAGAAACCTGATAAAACCTGAAGAAACCTGAAGAAACCTGATGAAACCTGAAGAAACCTGATGAAACCTGAAGAAACCTGATGAAACCTGAAGAAACCTGAAGAAACCTGATGAAACCTGAAGAAACCTGATGAAACCTGATGAAACCTGATGAAACCTGAAGAAACCCGAAGAAACCTGAAGAAACCTGAAGAAACCCGAAGAAACCTGAAGAAACCCGATGAAACCTGATGAAACCTGAAGAAACCTGATGAAACCTGATGAAACCTGAAGAAACCTGATGAAACCTGAAGAAACCTGATGAAACCTGAAGAAACCTGATGAAACCTGAAGAAACCTGATGAAACCTGATGAAACCTGATGAAACCTGAAGAAACCTGAAGAAACCTGAAGAAACCCGAAGAAACCCGAAGAAACCCGAAGAAACCTGAAGAAACCTGAAGAAACCTGATGAAACCTGAAGAAACCTGAAGAAACCTGATGAAACCTGAAGAAACCTGAAGAAACCCGAAGAAACCCGAAGAAACCCGAAGAAACCTGAAGAAACCTGAAGAAACCTGATGAAACCTGAAGAAACCTGAAGAAACCTGATGAAACCTGAAGAAACCTGAAGAAACCTGATGAAACCTGATGAAACCTGATGAAACCTGATGAAACCTGAAGAAACCCGAAGAAACCTGAAGAAACCTGAAGAAACCTGAAGAAACCTGAAGAAACCTGAAGAAACCTGATGAAACCTGAAGAAACCTGATGAAACCTGAAGAAACCTGAAGAAACCCGAAGAAACCTGAAGAAACCTGAAGAAACCTGAAGAAACCTGAAGAAACCTGAAGAAACCTGATGAAACCCGAAGAAACCTGATGAAACCTGAAGAAACCTGATGAAACCTGAAGAAACCTGATGAAACCTGAAGAAACCCGAAGAAACCTGATGAAACCTGATGAAACCTGAAGAAACCTGATGAAACCTGAAGAAACCTGATGAAACCTGATGAAACCTGAAGAAACCTGAAAAAACCTGATGAAACCTGAAGAAACCTGAAGAAACCTGAAGAAACCTGATGAAACCTGATGAAACCTGAAGAAACCTGATGAAACCTGAAGAAACCTGAAGAAACCTGAAGAAACCTGATGAAACCTGAAGAAACCTGATGAAACCTGATGAAACCTGAAGAAACCTGAAGAAACCTGAAGAAACCTGAAGAAACCTGATGAAACCTGAAGAAACCTGAAGAAACCTGATGAAACCTGAAGAAACCCGATGAAACCTGAAGAAACCTGATGAAACCTGAAGAAACCTGAAGAAACCTGAAGAAACCTGATGAAACCTGATGAAACCTGATGAAACCTGATGAAACCTGAAGAAACCCGAAGAAACCTGAAGAAACCTGAAGAAACCTGAAGAAACCTGAAGAAACCTGAAGAAACCTGATGAAACCTGAAGAAACCTGATGAAACCTGAAGAAACCTGAAGAAACCCGAAGAAACCTGAAGAAACCTGAAGAAACCTGAAGAAACCTGAAGAAACCTGAAGAAACCTGATGAAACCCGAAGAAACCTGATGAAACCTGAAGAAACCTGATGAAACCTGAAGAAACCTGATGAAACCTGAAGAAACCTGATGAAACCTGAAGAAACCTGATGAAACCTGATGAAACCTGAAGAAACCTGAAAAAACCTGATGAAACCTGAAGAAACCTGAAGAAACCTGAAGAAACCTGATGAAACCTGATGAAACCTGAAGAAACCTGATGAAACCTGAAGAAACCTGAAGAAACCTGAAGAAACCTGATGAAACCTGAAGAAACCTGATGAAACCTGATGAAACCTGAAGAAACCTGAAGAAACCTGAAGAAACCTGAAGAAACCTGAAGAAACCTGATGAAACCTGAAGAAACCTGAAGAAACCTGAAGAAACCTGAAGAAACCTGATGAAACCTGATGAAACCTGATGAAACCTGAAGAAACCTGATGAAACCTGATGAAACCTGAAGAAACCTGAAGAAACCTGATGAAACCTGAAGAAACCTGATGAAACCTGATGAAACCTGAAGAAACCTGAAGAAACCTGATGAAACCTGAAGAAACCTGATGAAACCTGAAGAAACCTGATAAAACCTGAAGAAACCTGAAGAAACCTGATGAAACCTGAAGAAACCTGATGAAACCTGAAGAAACCTGATGAAACCTGAAGAAACCTGAAGAAACCTGATGAAACCTGAAGAAACCTGATGAAACCTGATGAAACCTGATGAAACCTGAAGAAACCCGAAGAAACCTGAAGAAACCTGAAGAAACCCGAAGAAACCTGAAGAAACCCGATGAAACCTGATGAAACCTGAAGAAACCTGATGAAACCTGATGAAACCTGAAGAAACCTGATGAAACCTGAAGAAACCTGATGAAACCTGAAGAAACCTGATGAAACCTGAAGAAACCTGATGAAACCTGATGAAACCTGATGAAACCTGAAGAAACCTGAAGAAACCTGAAGAAACCCGAAGAAACCCGAAGAAACCCGAAGAAACCTGAAGAAACCTGAAGAAACCTGATGAAACCTGAAGAAACCTGAAGAAACCTGATGAAACCTGAAGAAACCTGAAGAAACCCGAAGAAACCCGAAGAAACCCGAAGAAACCTGAAGAAACCTGAAGAAACCTGATGAAACCTGAAGAAACCTGAAGAAACCTGATGAAACCTGAAGAAACCTGAAGAAACCTGATGAAACCTGATGAAACCTGATGAAACCTGATGAAACCTGAAGAAACCCGAAGAAACCTGAAGAAACCTGAAGAAACCTGAAGAAACCTGAAGAAACCTGAAGAAACCTGATGAAACCTGAAGAAACCTGATGAAACCTGAAGAAACCTGAAGAAACCCGAAGAAACCTGAAGAAACCTGAAGAAACCTGAAGAAACCTGAAGAAACCTGAAGAAACCTGATGAAACCCGAAGAAACCTGATGAAACCTGAAGAAACCTGATGAAACCTGAAGAAACCTGATGAAACCTGAAGAAACCCGAAGAAACCTGATGAAACCTGATGAAACCTGAAGAAACCTGATGAAACCTGAAGAAACCTGATGAAACCTGATGAAACCTGAAGAAACCTGAAAAAACCTGATGAAACCTGAAGAAACCTGAAGAAACCTGAAGAAACCTGATGAAACCTGATGAAACCTGAAGAAACCTGATGAAACCTGAAGAAACCTGAAGAAACCTGAAGAAACCTGATGAAACCTGAAGAAACCTGATGAAACCTGATGAAACCTGAAGAAACCTGAAGAAACCTGAAGAAACCTGAAGAAACCTGATGAAACCTGAAGAAACCTGAAGAAACCTGAAGAAACCTGAAGAAACCTGAAGAAACCTGATGAAACCTGATGAAACCTGATGAAACCTGAAGAAACCTGAAGAAACCTGATGAAACCTGAAGAAACCTGATGAAACCTGATGAAACCTGATGAAACCTGATGAAACCTGAAGAAACCTGAAGAAACCTGAAGAAACCCGAAGAAACCCGAAGAAACCCGAAGAAACCCGAAGAAACCTGAAGAAACCTGATGAAACCTGAAGAAACCTGAAGAAACCTGATGAAACCTGAAGAAACCTGAAGAAACCTGATGAAACCTGATGAAACCTGAAGAAACCTGATGAAACCTGATGAAACCTGATGAAACCTGATGAAACCTGATGAAACCTGATGAAACCTGAAGAAACCCGAAGAAACCTGATGAAACCTGAAGAAACCTGATGAAACCTGAAGAAACCTGATGAAACCTGAAGAAACCTGATGAAACCTGAAGAAACCTGATGAAACCTGAAGAAACCCGAAGAAACCTGATGAAACCTGAAGAAACCTGATGAAACCTGATGAAACCTGAAGAAACCTGATGAAACCTGAAGAAACCTGATGAAACCTGAAGAAACCTGATGAAACCTGAAGAAACCTGATGAAACCTGAAGAAACCTGATGAAACCTGATGAAACCTGATGAAACCTGAAGAAACCTGAAGAAACCTGAAGAAACCCGAAGAAACCCGAAGAAACCCGAAGAAACCTGAAGAAACCTGATGAAACCTGAAGAAACCTGAAGAAACCTGATGAAACCTGAAGAAACCTGAAGAAACCCGAAGAAACCCGAAGAAACCCGAAGAAACCTGAAGAAACCTGAAGAAACCTGATGAAACCTGAAGAAACCTGAAGAAACCTGATGAAACCTGAAGAAACCTGAAGAAACCTGATGAAACCTGATGAAACCTGATGAAACCTGATGAAACCTGAAGAAACCCGAAGAAACCTGAAGAAACCTGAAGAAACCTGAAGAAACCTGAAGAAACCTGAAGAAACCTGATGAAACCTGAAGAAACCTGATGAAACCTGAAGAAACCTGAAGAAACCCGAAGAAACCCGAAGAAACCTGAAGAAACCTGAAGAAACCTGAAGAAACCTGAAGAAACCTGATGAAACCCGAAGAAACCTGATGAAACCTGAAGAAACCTGATGAAACCTGAAGAAACCTGATGAAACCTGAAGAAACCCGAAGAAACCTGATGAAACCTGATGAAACCTGAAGAAACCTGATGAAACCTGAAGAAACCTGATGAAACCTGATGAAACCTGAAGAAACCTGAAAAAACCTGATGAAACCTGAAGAAACCTGAAGAAACCTGAAGAAACCTGATGAAACCTGATGAAACCTGATGAAACCTGAAGAAACCTGATGAAACCTGAAGAAACCTGAAGAAACCTGAAGAAACCTGATGAAACCTGAAGAAACCTGATGAAACCTGATGAAACCTGAAGAAACCTGAAGAAACCTGAAGAAACCTGAAGAAACCTGAAGAAACCTGATGAAACCTGAAGAAACCTGAAGAAACCTGAAGAAACCTGAAGAAACCTGAAGAAACCTGATGAAACCTGATGAAACCTGATGAAACCTGAAGAAACTTGAAGAAACCTGATGAAACCTGAAGAAACCTGATGAAACCTGATGAAACCTGATGAAACCTGATGAAACCTGAAGAAACCTGAAGAAACCTGAAGAAACCCGAAGAAACCCGAAGAAACCCGAAGAAACCTGAAGAAACCTGAAGAAACCTGATGAAACCTGAAGAAACCTGAAGAAACCTGATGAAACCTGAAGAAACCTGAAGAAACCTGATGAAACCTGATGAAACCTGAAGAAACCTGATGAAACCTGAAGAAACCCGAAGAAACCTGATGAAACCTGAAGAAACCTGATGAAACCTGAAGAAACCTGATGAAACCTGAAGAAACCTGATGAAACCTGAAGAAACCTGATGAAACCTGAAGAAACCCGAAGAAACCTGAAGAAACCTGAAGAAACCTGAAGAAACCTGATGAAACCTGATGAAACCTGAAGAAACCTGAAGAAACCTGATGAAACCTGAAGAAACCTGATGAAACCTGATGAAACCTGAAGAAACCTGAAGAAACCTGATGAAACCTGAAGAAACCTGATGAAACCTGAAGAAACCTGATAAAACCTGAAGAAACCTGAAGAAACCTGATGAAACCTGAAGAAACCTGATGAAACCTGAAGAAACCTGATGAAACCTGAAGAAACCTGATGAAACCTGAAGAAACCTGATGAAACCTGATGAAACCTGATGAAACCTGAAGAAACCTGAAGAAACCTGAAGAAACCCGAAGAAACCCGAAGAAACCCGAAGAAACCCGAAGAAACCCGAAGAAACCTGATGAAACCTGAAGAAACCTGAAGAAACCTGATGAAACCTGAAGAAACCCGAAGAAACCCGAAGAAACCCGAAGAAACCTGAAGAAACCTGAAGAAACCTGAAGAAACCTGATGAAACCTGAAGAAACCTGAAGAAACCTGATGAAACCTGAAGAAACCTGAAGAAACCTGATGAAACCTGATGAAACCTGATGAAACCTGATGAAACCTGAAGAAACCCGAAGAAACCCGAAGAAACCTGAAGAAACCTGAAGAAACCTGAAGAAACCTGAAGAAACCTGAAGAAACCTGATGAAACCTGAAGAAACCTGAAGAAACCCGAAGAAACCTGAAGAAACCTGAAGAAACCTGAAGAAACCTGAAGAAACCTGAAGAAACCTGATGAAACCCGAAGAAACCTGATGAAACCTGAAGAAACCTGATGAAACCTGAAGAAACCTGATGAAACCTGAAGAAACCCGAAGAAACCTGATGAAACCTGATGAAACCTGAAGAAACCTGATGAAACCTGAAGAAACCTGATGAAACCTGATGAAACCTGAAGAAACCTGAAAAAACCTGATGAAACCTGAAGAAACCTGAAGAAACCTGAAGAAACCTGATGAAACCTGATGAAACCTGAAGAAACCTGATGAAACCTGAAGAAACCTGAAGAAACCTGAAGAAACCTGATGAAACCTGAAGAAACCTGATGAAACCTGATGAAACCTGAAGAAACCTGAAGAAACCTGAAGAAACCTGAAGAAACCTGATGAAACCTGAAGAAACCTGAAGAAACCTGAAGAAACCTGAAGAAACCTGAAGAAACCTGATGAAACCTGATGAAACCTGATGAAACCTGAAGAAACTTGAAGAAACCTGATGAAACCTGAAGAAACCTGATGAAACCTGATGAAACCTGATGAAACCTGATGAAACCTGAAGAAACCTGAAGAAACCTGAAGAAACCCGAAGAAACCCGAAGAAACCCGAAGAAACCTGAAGAAACCTGAAGAAACCTGATGAAACCTGAAGAAACCTGAAGAAACCTGATGAAACCTGAAGAAACCTGAAGAAACCTGATGAAACCTGATGAAACCTGATGAAACCTGATGAAACCTGAAGAAACCCGAAGAAACCTGATGAAACCTGAAGAAACCTGATGAAACCTGAAGAAACCTGATGAAACCTGAAGAAACCTGATGAAACCTGAAGAAACCTGATGAAACCTGAAGAAACCCGAAGAAACCTGAAGAAACCTGAAGAAACCTGAAGAAACCTGATGAAACCTGATGAAACCTGAAGAAACCTGAAGAAACCTGATGAAACCTGAAGAAACCTGATGAAACCTGATGAAACCTGAAGAAACCTGAAGAAACCTGATGAAACCTGAAGAAACCTGATGAAACCTGAAGAAACCTGATAAAACCTGAAGAAACCTGAAGAAACCTGATGAAACCTGAAGAAACCTGATGAAACCTGAAGAAACCTGATGAAACCTGAAGAAACCTGAAGAAACCTGATGAAACCTGAAGAAACCTGAAGAAACCCGAAGAAACCTGATGAAACCTGAAGAAACCTGAAGAAACCTGATGAAACCTGAAGAAACCTGAAGAAACCTGATGAAACCTGATGAAACCTGAAGAAACCTGAAGAAACCTGATGAAACCTGAAGAAACCTGATGAAACCTGATGAAACCTGAAGAAACCTGAAGAAACCTGATGAAACCTGAAGAAACCTGATGAAACCTGAAGAAACCTGATAAAACCTGAAGAAACCTGAAGAAACCTGATGAAACCTGAAGAAACCTGATGAAACCTGAAGAAACCTGATGAAACCTGAAGAAACCTGATGAAACCTGAAGAAACCTGATGAAACCTGATGAAACCTGATGAAACCTGAAGAAACCTGAAGAAACCTGAAGAAACCCGAAGAAACCCGAAGAAACCCGAAGAAACCCGAAGAAACCCGAAGAAACCTGATGAAACCTGAAGAAACCTGAAGAAACCTGATGAAACCTGAAGAAACCTGAAGAAACCCGAAGAAACCCGAAGAAACCCGAAGAAACCTGAAGAAACCTGAAGAAACCTGATGAAACCTGAAGAAACCTGAAGAAACCTGATGAAACCTGAAGAAACCTGAAGAAACCTGATGAAACCTGATGAAACCTGATGAAACCTGATGAAACCTGAAGAAACCCGAAGAAACCCGAAGAAACCTGAAGAAACCTGAAGAAACCTGAAGAAACCTGAAGAAACCTGATGAAACCTGAAGAAACCTGATGAAACCTGAAGAAACCTGAAGAAACCCGAAGAAACCTGAAGAAACCTGAAGAAACCTGAAGAAACCTGAAGAAACCTGAAGAAACCTGATGAAACCCGAAGAAACCTGATGAAACCTGAAGAAACCTGATGAAACCTGAAGAAACCTGATGAAACCTGAAGAAACCCGAAGAAACCTGATGAAACCTGATGAAACCTGAAGAAACCTGATGAAACCTGAAGAAACCTGATGAAACCTGATGAAACCTGAAGAAACCTGAAAAAACCTGATGAAACCTGAAGAAACCTGAAGAAACCTGAAGAAACCTGATGAAACCTGATGAAACCTGAAGAAACCTGATGAAACCTGAAGAAACCTGAAGAAACCTGAAGAAACCTGATGAAACCTGAAGAAACCTGATGAAACCTGATGAAACCTGAAGAAACCTGAAGAAACCTGAAGAAACCTGAAGAAACCTGAAGAAACCTGATGAAACCTGAAGAAACCTGAAGAAACCTGAAGAAACCTGAAGAAACCTGATGAAACCTGATGAAACCTGATGAAACCTGAAGAAACTTGAAGAAACCTGATGAAACCTGAAGAAACCTGATGAAACCTGATGAAACCTGATGAAACCTGATGAAACCTGAAGAAACCTGAAGAAACCTGAAGAAACCCGAAGAAACCCGAAGAAACCCGAAGAAACCTGAAGAAACCTGAAGAAACCTGATGAAACCTGAAGAAACCTGAAGAAACCTGATGAAACCTGAAGAAACCTGAAGAAACCTGATGAAACCTGATGAAACCTGATGAAACCTGATGAAACCTGAAGAAACCCGAAGAAACCTGATGAAACCTGAAGAAACCTGATGAAACCTGAAGAAACCTGATGAAACCTGAAGAAACCTGATGAAACCTGAAGAAACCTGATGAAACCTGAAGAAACCCGAAGAAACCTGAAGAAACCTGAAGAAACCTGAAGAAACCTGATGAAACCTGATGAAACCTGAAGAAACCTGAAGAAACCTGATGAAACCTGAAGAAACCTGATGAAACCTGATGAAACCTGAAGAAACCTGAAGAAACCTGATGAAACCTGAAGAAACCTGATGAAACCTGAAGAAACCTGATAAAACCTGAAGAAACCTGAAGAAACCTGATGAAACCTGAAGAAACCTGATGAAACCTGAAGAAACCTGATGAAACCTGAAGAAACCTGAAGAAACCTGATGAAACCTGAAGAAACCTGAAGAAACCCGAAGAAACCTGATGAAACCTGAAGAAACCTGAAGAAACCTGATGAAACCTGAAGAAACCTGAAGAAACCTGATGAAACCTGATGAAACCTGAAGAAACCTGAAGAAACCTGATGAAACCTGATGAAACCTGAAGAAACCTGATGAAACCTGATGAAACCTGAAGAAACCTGAAGAAACCTGAAGAAACCTGATGAAACCTGAAGAAACCTGATGAAACCTGATGAAACCTGAAGAAACCTGATGAAACCTGATGAAACCTGATGAAACCTGAAGAAACCTGAAGAAACCTGAAGAAACCTGATGAAACCTGATGAAACGTGGCTCTGCTCTGGCCCAGGGCTGCAGCCACGCCGGCCTCATTAGTCCCACCACACCACACTGAACACACAGGCACTGACGGGGCCTCACACACAGGAGGGGGGCCCCAGGTGACCACAGCACAGAGCAGGGGGGGCCCATGTGACCACAGCACACAGGAGGGGGGCCCCATGTGACCACAGCACACAGGAGGGGGGCCCCAGGTGACCATAGCACACAGGAGGGGGGCCCCAGGTGACCACAGCACACAGGAGGGGAGGGGGGCACCAGGTGACCACAGCACACAGGAGGGGGGCCCCATGTGACCACAGCACACAGATGGGGGGCCCCAGGTGACCACAGCACACAGGAGGGGGCCCCAGGTGACCACAGCATACAGGAGGGGGGCCCAGGTGACCACAGCACACAGCAGGGGGGCCCCATGTGACCACAGCACACAGGAGGGGGGCCCCATGTGACCACAGCACAAAGATGGGGGGCCCCAGGTGACCACAGCACACAGGAGGGGGGCCCCAGGTGACCACAGCACACAGGAGAGGGGCCCCAGGTGACCACAGCACACAGCAGAGGGGCCCCATGTGACCACAGCACACAGGAGGGGGCCACATGTGACCACAGCACACAGGAGGGGGGCCCCAGGTGACCACAGCACACAGCAGGGGGGCCCCATGTGACCACAGCACACAGGAGGGGGGCCCCAGTTGACCACAGCACACAGGGGGGGGCCCAGTTGACCACAACACACAGCAGGGGGGCCCCAGGTGACCACAGCACACAGGAGGGGGGCCCCAGTTGACCACAGCACACAGGAGGGGGGCCCCAGGTGACCACAGCACACAGGAGGGGGGCCCCAGGTGACCACAGCACACAGCAGGGGGGGCCCATGTGACCACAGCACACAGGAGGGGGGCCCCATGTGACCACAGCACACAGGAAGGGGGCCCCAGGTGACCACAGCACACAGGAGGAGGGCCCCAGTTGACCACAGCACACAAGAGGGGGGCCCCAGGTGACCACAGCACACAGGAGGGGGGGCCCAGGTGACCACAGCACACAGGAGGGGAGAGGGGCCCCTTGTGACCACAGCACACAGGAGGGGGGCCCCAGGTGACCACAGCACACAGGAGGGGGGCCCCATGTGACCACAGCACACAGGAAGGGGGCCCCAGGTGACCACAGCACACAGGAGGAGGGCCCCAGGTGACCACAGCACACAGGAGGAGGGCCCCAGTTGACCACAGCACACAAGAGGGGGGCCCAGGTGACCACAGCACACAGGAGGGGGGCCCCAGGTGACCACAGCACACAGGGGGGGAGAGGGGCCCCATGTGACCAAAGCACACAGGAGGGGAGCCCCAGGTGACCACAGCACACAGCAGGGGGGCCCCATGTGACCACAGCACACAGGAGGGGGGCCCCAGGTGACCACAGCACACAGCAGGGGGGCCCCATGTGACCACAGCACACAGGAGGGGGGCCCCAGTTGACCACAGCACACAGGAGGGGGGCCACAGGTGACCACAGCACACAGGAGGGGAGAGGGGCCCCATGTGACCACAGCACACAGGAGGGGGGCCCCAGGTGACCACAGCACACAGGAAGCGGGCCCCAGGTGACCACAGCACACAGAAGGAGGGCCCCAGTTGACCACAGCACACAAGAGGCGGGCCCCAGGTGACCACAGCACACAGGAGGGGGGCCCCAGGTGACCACAGCACACAGGAGGGGAGAGGCGCCCCATGTGACCACAGCACACAGGAGGGGGGCCCCAGGTGACCCCAGCACACAGGAGGGGGGCCCCAGGATACCACAGCACACAGGAGGGGGCCCCAGGTGACCACAGCACACAGCAGGGGGGCCCCATGTGACCACAGCACACAGGAGGGGGGCCCCAGGTGACCACAGCACACAGCAGGGGGGCCCCATGTGACCACAGCACACAGGAGGGGGGCCCCAGTTGACCACAGCACACAGGAGGGGGGCCCCAGGTTACCACAGCACACAGGAGGGGAGAGGGGCCCCATGTGACCACAGCACACAGGAGGGGGGCCCCATGTGACCACAGCACACAGGAGGGGGGCCCCAGTTGACCACAGCACACAGGAGGGGGGCCCCAGGTGACCACTGCACACAGGAGGGGGGCCCCAGGTGACCACAGCACACAGGAGGGGAGAGGGGCCCCATGTGACCACAGCACACAGGAGGGGGGCCCCATGTGACCACAGCACACAGGAGGGGGGCCCCAGTTGACCACAGCACACAGGAGAGGGGCCCCATGTGACCACAGCACACAGGAGGGGGGCCCCATGTGACCACAGCACACAGGAGGGGGGCCCCAGTTGACCACAGCACACAGGAGGGGGGCCCCAGGTGACCACTGCACACAGGAGGGGGGCCCCAGGTGACCACAGCACACAGGAGGGGAGAGGGGCCCCATGTGACCACAGCACACAGGAGGGGGGCCCCATGTGACCACAGCACACAGGAGGGGGGCCCCAGTTGACCACAGCACACAGGAGGGGGGCCCCAGGTGACCACAGCACACAGGAGGGGGGCCCCAGTTGACCACAGCACACAGGAGGGGGGCCCCATGTGACCACAGCACACAGGAGGGGGGCCCCATGTGACCACAGCACACAGGAGGGGGGGCCCCATGTGACCACAGCACACAGGAGGGGGGCCCCATGTGACCACAGCACACAGGAGGGGGGCCACAGGTGACCACAGCACACAGGAGGGGGGCCCCATGTGACCACAGCACACAGGAGGGGGCCCCATGTGACCACAGCACACAGGAGGGGGGCCCCATGTGACCACAGCACACAGGAGGGGGGGCCCCATGTGACCACAGCACACAGGAGGGGGGCCCCATGTGACCACAGCACACAGGAGGGGGGCCACAGGTGACCACAGCACACAGGAGGGGGGCCCCATGTGACCACAGCACACAGGAGGGGGGCCCCATGTGACCACAGCACACAGGAGGGGGGCCCCATGTGACCACAGCACACAGGAGGGGGGCCCCATGTGACCACAGCACACAGGAGGGGGGCCACAGGTGACCACAGCACACAGGAGGGGGGCCCCATGTGACCACAGCACACAGGAGGGGGGCCCCATGTGACCACAGCACACAGGAGGGGGGCCCCATGTGACCACAGCACACAGGAGAACATGTGAACTATCAGCTCAGAGTTCACATTGAGCTCGAAGGCAGGTTTAAAAAATGTGTCAATTTTTTCCAAGTTGTTTTCCATGTTTCTGTTTCTGTTTCTTCTGGTTTTCCTCAGCATTCTTGAACACACATGAGAGAATACACCTCCAGCTAAGGTCAAGAACGGGTCAAATGCAGAGGAGTTTTACCGTTTTGTCTGAAGTATTGTTTTATTGTTATACTTGTTCAGTTCTTGAGTGCTCGTGGTTGTCCAGGGCTGTCCTGACCATGTCTCTACAGCTCCTGACGTCCCGACCTCTAAACTGTCCATCAGAGTGTCCTGGTGAACACATGACCAACGCACGCTGATTCTGAGGATTGGGTTTGAAGCCGGATGCCCATCCTGATGCAATCAGACACATAACTGGTGTAAAAATACTTATATGACAAATACCAAATACTGTGTGGCCCACTTCCTTGTGTTTCAGAGTGAGGAGAATCTGGCACTGTTGCCATGCCAAAGAACCCTATATATATATATATATATATATATATATATATATATATATATATGTTTCTTGAAAGGGCTAAAGTCCTCTGAAATCACAGATCTGTTCTCATATCAATTCAATTATTATTAATATGATATATATTTAGCACAGGTTCTATCCCACAAATCTATCATAATTAGAAAAGGAATATGAAAACATATGCACTTCGGGACAAGGAAAATTACAACTAGTCTCCAGATTGTTCAGGGTGATGTTTGGCACGTCCCCTCCAAGGCCAACGCTGGTGTGAAGACGCCAACACGTCACGTTCAGCTGTCGACTACCACTTCAATTACATAAACTTACATACATGTCCTATCAATTATATTCTCTTCATTCAATCATTTAAAATAAACATATATGGTGTCTGATCTTTACCAGCTCTATCCTAATTAGTGCTGTGGTGAGCTAATTGCGTCTCTAACTAGCTTGTGCCTGTAGTGAAATCATACGGATGCGTATTAACCGCTAGCGCTAACATTATTCAACGCATACACTCTCCACTCCTGATCCAGATAATTAACTTCTTTGATTGAGTCCGACTCGGGAAGCTGTGCAAATCAGCTCTGGCTCCGCCCCCGGAGCGCGACCCGGGCCCCGGCTGACCCCTCTATCTGGTCAACAATTGGACTTAACTTTTATTACGAGCCTCAGAGGTCGCGTTTCAAATAACAGATTAGCCGCTCATCACAATATTGCGGGATTATCAACTACCTGCGATGAGAGGGGCCCCGCTGATGAGAGGGGCCCCGCTGCCGGCGCTCGATAAGGTTGGACTGCGCTTCCAATTCATTCTCCTCCTGCCACTATCTGGATATTGATCTCAACGTTAATCCATAACCAGGCTCATCCTTTTGCCTGGAACATAAAGCTATCAAGGCAAAGGACTCTTGACTGAAGAAAAGCACCAGTGATTATTGTCCATTATTTAAGAGCGGATTCCCAGGCTGTGGCTAAGTTCATCAACTATTGATCGAGCTTTTGTTGGGCTTTTTATACCATTTCAGAGGTGCACTCAGCCAGGTTGTTTTTACATGATGATGGATTGATTTTTTTTACGTGAAAGGCACTGATCAATGTTCATGCAATTGGTAAGATGTCAGCCTCCAGCCACATGGTTGCCGGTTCAAAACCACATGCTTGCATTGTGTACCTCATAATGTGCAGCAATTTGAATAATTAGTCGAGTAGATTAATCAAATTGGTTTTATAATCGGGATTGTCTGCAGAGCCGCGGCGCGCGGCCGAAACTGCCATGTTATTTTTTGCCGGCCGCGCGCCACGGCTCCTGAAACTGCGCCGCTATTTGACCGCGTTTTAGCGCCGTTTTAGACCGCGCCGAGTTAAGGTTAGGGTTAGGGTTAGGGTTAGCCATGACGCTATAAGATAAGTCCCGCGGTTCCCGAAACTGCGCGGCCATTTGACCACGGGCCGCGGCTCTGCAGCCACGGCCTTTATAAGCAGTTTGATTCTATGATTCTGACTGGGGAGGGGGAGCTTTCACCCTCAGACCAGAGAGTTGCCAGTTCAAGTCTCCTTGTGAGCCAGGCAGATACCAAATACCAAATACCAAATACCAAATATCGATACAGATAGAAATATCAAAACGTACTTAATTTATTGTGTTGTTTTATTTGGTTTTTAAAATGTTTGATAAAAGCATAAGTTTTTTACACTTTTGGTTATGTTTACTATTCACTTCTCAGCTGCAGTGGAGGGAGGATAACGACAGCAAGGTAATATTCTTTACATACAGTACAGTACAATATTATAAAATACAATACAATGCTATATGAATCTGTTTGGATATAATATGTGACAAACAAATCTATCAACAATTCATAAATGATGTTATTTCCAGAGAATCGGCGATGAAATCATGAGGTTTGGGGCAAGAAACACTAATAAATGAATCATAATATATTTGGAGAGCACAATTCACACAAAATGTAATTCAATGACAAATCCAGTGTTAGACAGAGAGTCAGATGATTTGACATTGTCCACATCGAGTCCTGTTACTCCGCATCTTTACTCTGATTAAATGACACACAAAGCTATTATTGAATAGTCCTCTTGACTTTTATACAAATATTCAGTGGTGATTAGGTCCATTACTCCACAGCGGACTCCCAAGTTCACCGTCCATCGATCGCACTCTTGTTGATCTTTTCATTCTCTTTCATAACCCCACTCTTCAGGTTGTTTATACATGACGATAGATTGATTTTCCTGGCAGAGGGGCCGACAGGCACACAGCCCTGGGTCCTTCACACCTCACCCTCGCTCCCTCTGCGACTCTCCCAGCAGAAGGACCTCGGAGGCGGATGAAATTCAGCCGTGCCTCCCTGACCTCCGGGGCTCGGCGTTTGTCTCCAGTCCAGTGACCACAAACAAGTCCAGGATTGCTGTAAATGTCATGTCGCGGTGGCTCTGGTCCCTGTGGTGCCCCCTGACGCCCCGGCCCGCCCTCCCCCGCCCTCTCCCGCCCTCCCCCTGTGAACCGTGGACCACCACTCAACCTGCAGTAATGGGACACTTTCAAGGGAGCGCACTTCTCTACTCTTGGGGGTCTTTGATAGCTGTCCTCTGCACATATGGAGGGTTCTGTGATGGCAAATACACTACAGCGGCAAAGGTGGTTAGCGGTGTCACCTCACAGCAACAAGGTCCTCTGTTTTAATCTAGGATCCAGGGGGACTAATGGCATGTTTGCACTGGTTTGTTGGCGCCGATTGGGATGATCCAAAATTGTCGGAAAGTGAATCGTACGTAAGTGGAGCCTCTGGTTCTCTTTAGGTTTCCAGAACGCTTCAGTGGGAGATGAGATGAAGAGAAAACACAGACTCAGGTGAAAACTAGAAGATAAAAAGCAGATGGAAACAGAATAGAATAATTAAAACGCTGACTTGTGACAAGCATCTGTATTCCCTCTGACGCTAACTTATATGTAGCAAAACAAATAAAGCAAAATCAAGTTAGCACACATTAGCAATGGCTGTTTCCTGTTCATTGACACACTCACATCAAGATCGCAGATATGATATTACAAGTGGATAGTGCATCTAACAAAGCAAGTGCATGACATGAAGAGAGGTGTAGAGGCTTTGCAGAGAAGTCAAAGAAATGAGGCAAAAGTGTTCCTGTTTACAATAGCTTTTTGGAGATACTGAAGCTGCCTCTGAACCTGAAGCATGGAAACAACCGAACCAGTCTCAAGGGACAGAGACAGGGACAAGAAATCGTGGGTAAAGTGTGATCTGCTGTTGACAGTGTATTCATAAAGATATAGCTTCCAACACAAATGTATTTATTATCAGTATGTACTTATTTGGACTGGCGGGCTGTGATGATATAAACACACATTTACAAAAAGACTTTCAGTTACTTGTGTGGAAGAATTCACACCTGTAGCTAGAATTCCGTTTTCTTTTTCCTTTTTATCGCCACATATTTCAGTGGAGTGCTAAAGCTCATGATGGTTCTGTTCCAGTAAATGTCCTGGTGCTGCTGTGAGCTCCAGCCTCCCTGTGCAGCACAAACACTGTTACAACAATGACAGAAGCATTAGCTAATATGCTCACTCTGTTTCACGCAGGCCGGCGGAGCAGAGCCGTGCTGCTGGCCTGCTGCAGGGGACCCATTTAGCGCCCCATCCATCACCACACTCCCTTTTAATAGATTGTAATTCATGTTCTGAAGACAGAGCTTGTAATGCATCCCATTTTGAAGCACTTTGGTCCAGACCAGCCCCTGAAGCCATACCGCCTCCTCCTTCCTCCCCCGTCCCTCCCCTCCCCTCTCCGTGCGGGCCCCTGTCTCTGCTCCAGGCCTCCATTGTGTCCTGCTGCTGGATAATGCCCTTATTAATTGTAGCTCTTTGTAAGGTGTCGGCTGTAAGGCCCAGATTGAGATGGATGGATCTCTGGAGTCCAGGCCCTGCCTCAGCAACAGCATCAGCCTGACGCACATAAACAACACTAAAAGCTTCCCATAATTAGACAAGAATAAATACATTACAACAAATATTTTCATTTCTTTAACCAGAGTTATTAAAGAATATAATAAAACATGCAAGCTGAGGCCAAACCTCCTTAACCAGCCTAAACCGCTTCTGATTTCATTTGACACTCATTTTCTTTTTTTATTTGTTCAAAACAAAAGGATTTTAAAAATAAAATGACAATATAGACGTGTTCTTCAGAATGTGTTTTATTTCAATGAGTCTAATGAGAAACTGAAGTTAGACGCATCCAAACACCAAGACTCGTGGAGACATGCGATATACGGCGTGTGCAGTTTATGACCCGCCACAAGCCGACCTGTGGGTCAAAGGACCATCACTACTGTGTGACATCTTTATGTGTAACTCTCTCATGTTACCATGGACACTCAATAGTCTGGCTTTTACCGTACTTGGTAACTGAAAACAGTTTAAACTGCTTATTACAAACATTTTGCACAAGGTTTATTAGCACACACGTTTGGGGTAATGGCAAATTAACATGTATTATTAACATTATTATGTTTTAAGGAATCTGCAAATACTATTCGTCTTTTTAAGAAAAACTAACTGGTGCTTATTAATGCCTTATAAATACTTTACTAAGCAGTCTTATTTTAAAGCATTACCAAATGATTATGGGACTGAGCATGGACTGAACCGGTCTGGTCCAGTCTGGATCTGAAACAGGACAATATTTTAATGATGTTTTACTGTAAGTGAAGCAGGAGCCTTTGTATTGATTGGAGCCTGTTGGTTGGAGTAACACTTGTTAATTAGGAGGACAGAAGGCTGTGTGAGATCAACTGCATTAACATGAAAATCCAAGCGTTCTCATTAAACAAAACACAGTCTATTTAATGAGCGTGTATTAATCCCACGGATGCTCTTGTAGCTAAAAACAGAAGCGTTGGAGTGAACAAGGAGGTGGACCAGAGCAATCTTTTCTTTTTTATTTAATTTAATTTGTTATTTTTAATTTATTTTTTAAGTTTTTCAAAATAGAACACAAAAACACACAGAACGTCATACATTTCTTTGTTGTGACTTTTTTCCCGCTGCCAAAAGCACATTCCAAAGGTATTCATTCACTTTGTTCATGGCAGGAGATTTTAGGCCCAAGTACAGTGTCAAAAAATGTAGAGCAGCTATAATTTCAGTCCGAAACTTGTGAACAACAGGACATTCCCAGAAGACATGACATGACATGGTTTGCCTCCGGCTGCCACATCCTCTCCAACAGTCTGCCTCCTGCTGCCACATCCTCTCCAACAGTCTGTCTCCTGCTGCCACATCCTCTCCAACAGTCTGTCTCCTGCTGCCACATCCTCTCCAACAGCCTGTCTCCTGCTGCCACATCCTCTCCAACAGTCTGCCTCCTGCTGCCACATCCTCTCCAACAGTTTGTCTCCTGCTGCCACATCCTCTCCAACAGTCTGTCTCCTGCTGCCACATCCTCTCCAACAGTCTGCCTCCTGCTGCCACATCCTCTCCAACAGTCTGTCTCCTGCTGCCACATCCTCTCCAACAGTCTGTCTCCTGCTGCCACATCCTCTCCAACAGTCTGCCTCCTGCTGCCACATCCTCTCCAACAGTCTGCCTCCTGCTGCCACATCCTCTCCAACAGTCTGCCTCCTGCTGCCACATCCTCTCCAACAGTCTGCCTCCTGCTGCCACATCCTCTCCAACAGTCTGCCTCCTGCTGCCACATCCTCTCCAACAGTCTGTCTCCTGCTGCCACATCCTCTCCAACAGTCTGCCTCCTGCTGCCACATCCTCTCCAACAGTCTGCCTCCTGCTGCCACATCCTCTCCAACAGCCTGTCTCCTGCTGCCACATCCTCTCCAACAGCCTGTCTCCTGCTGCCACATCCTCTCCAACAGTCTGCCTCCTGCTGCCACATCCTCTCCAACAGTCTGCCTCCTGCTGCTACATCCTCTCCAACAGTCTGTCTCCTGCTGCCACATCCTCTCCAACAGTCTGTCTCCTGCTGCCACATCCTCTCCAACAGTCTGTCTCCTGCTGCCACATCCTCTCCAACAGTCTGCCTCCTGCTGCCACATCCTCTCCAACAGTCTGTCTCCTGCTGCCACATCCTCTCCAACAGTCTGCCTCCTGCTGCCACATCCTCTCCAACAGTCTGTCTCCTGCTGCCACATCCTCTCCAACAGTCTGCCTCCTGCTGCCACATCCTCTCCAACAGTCTGTCTCCTGCTGCCACATCCTCTCCAACAGTCTGCCTCCTGCTGCCACATCCTCTCCAACAGTGTGCATTTCCCTGTGAGTAATGGGCACTTTGACGTGGGCTTATAAAGAAACGTGATTATTCTTGCAACAAAACTCTCATGTGATTTGCAAAATGATGTACAAACATCTTCCCACTGTTTGTCCGTCAAAACAAGACCACTCTCTCCTTCCCACTTGTTTTTAATATAATTAGTTAGTAATTTATAGAGTGTTTGTCCAAATAGAACTGCATTGATATAATTTAGATATTATTCCCCTTGAAAGTTCAGATTTATAACCCTTGATAAACATCATTAAACATGTTTATTACCCTTTTTTTCCCTTTTTAATTTTGGTTATAAAAACTCCTTATTTGTAACAACCTATAAAAGCCCTGTTTCCCAAGCCAAATAATTTATTCAACATATCAAAGCTTTTCATTTGATCATCTTTTAAAATCTGGTTAAAAAAAAAATAACAAAATTTTTTTTTTATAACCCATATAATCATTTTGTAATCCAGACCTTGAGTCTAAGGTCAGTTCTATTTGGTACAAAACCTTTGGTCATAAACCGACCAGTTTAAGATTGTAACCTCTGTGCTTAGTGTGTATGTTCTGATCAGCTCCTTCCATGTTGTAAGAACAGATTTTACCCAGGGATCTGCCAGCGCGGCCTGCACAGGAACCTCCGGCACAACATGACTCTCATATGTTTCCATGGAGCTTCATATTCTGGATCACTCCAGCAAAGCTCTGATCTGAGCTGAAATAGGCAAAACCTCAGCCTCCTTTATCTTTTGATAATTGTAGCGTTTTAAATTGGATTTGAGGTTTCTTGCCTTGCCACACAAATCTAGAGATGATTCCATATTAATTCATTCTTATTCCACTCATCAAACAGGCGGTTGGGAATGGAACTCAGGAGAGTCTGGAACAGATAGAGAAATCTGGGTAAAACATAATTTTTTATGGCTTCAATCCTTTGACTTAGATTTAAGTCTGGGATAAGATTTGATTATTTTCTCCAGAATTGTTTATAGGAGTACCACACCTAAATATCGAAGAGATTCCATTTGCTGCTCGACTTTGTCCATGCGTGCTCCGGTTACTCCCGTTGCTTTCAGCTGAGCGGCCACTGCAGTGGACACGGCCACGCCCATGGCAGCTTACAAGTCGGCTCTAAGAGACTCCATTTTTAGCAATAGTCTCTCCCCCTTCAGTTGAAGAGAAGTCGCGAGAATCTCCATCAAAGCCGGCGGAACCTCGCGTCCCTGGGGGGACCTCAGGTTTGCTAGCCACGTTAGCCATGTTAGCCTCGGTAGCCTTTTTAGCTTGTGATGCGGGCTGTTTTCCAATGGGGCCGTGAACCGTCAGCTTTGTTTGCTTTGGTCCTGTAGTGTACTCAGCTCTTGCTCTTCCTCTTTCGGATTAGGTGGTCAAATGATAGGCACATCGAAAACTAGCTCAGTAGGTATTGTTTGTTCCTGTGTTAGCCACGGGCTAAGTTGGAAGCTAGGCTAGCGCCATGCTATCGGCCTCTCTGCGGCTTATTTTTCGGCTTTGTTCTGTATTTCTTGACCCGTGGGTTGTGTGGGTCGTGTGGGGTGTGTTTTATAGTGGTTTGGTGTTAGTTTTCGTGATTTTATTGTCACTTTCGCCAGGTTTTCGTGGCTAACCCGGCTTTTGCCTCCGTGTTAGCTCCAGCAGCTCTGGGTGAGCTCCGGAGGCTCTGGGTTAGCTTGCAGCTGAATAGCTGAATCAAAAGTCAAGTTAAAATAAAAGGGTGGGCAAATCAAAAAATAAAAGTAACTATAATGATGTAGATAATGTAGAGAGGTGGTAGTAGGGCCTATTCTAAGAATCCAAGAAAAATATTTTGAATAAAATTGTATTTTTAAATTCAACTCTGACTTCTGGATGGTAGAGATGGGATTTGATAACGTGAAAATAAAATTTCACTTAACTCTGTGTTTGTGTAGATTGTTACCGTTAGCGATTAGTGTAATAAACATTTCTTAAATCTAAAGTTGTTCTGTGTGACAGTGTGAGGAGGGCTTATCTCAATGAGATGCAAATGAGCACAATTGTCCTCCTTGTGACACAGGTCAGGAATGTTTGAGGCCCGTTTTCTTCGAAAAAGTATTTCAGATGTGTATACATTCAAATAACCACAACTTACTCAAATATTATCAGATGTACATGAGCAAGACATCATTGGATAGCTGTGAATCTGTGAATCAAATGGCAATTTTCAGTAAGTTCTAGTTTGCTCAAATAATAAATAAGCTCAGCATGTCCTCTGTAAAATTAAGCAATACATTTACAACTGGCTCTGTCAATTTTTCAGATTTATATGTTACAAATTTGTGAATTTTTGGCTATTATGAAAACCTTACCATAACCCAACAAACGCAAATAAAATGTAGTACAAGTTTGAAATTCACATCTCTCATTTCAGTGTGTTTTCCCATTGCCTTGCAATGTCTGGGCTTATGTACTAAAGCCGTGTTAGACGACCTTCATTTTCGGGATATACGAAATTTACAAATAAAAAAGTAAATTGTCCATATGTCTGTCAATAAGCCGCAGGTGCCCATGGTGTAACATGAGATATTTACACATATAGTACACAGAAGCGATGCGTCGGTTGTCTTTTGAACCAGGGGTCTAATTAAACTAATTCATTTGTGAATATGAGTTGGGTTGTAATTAAGTTTTACAAACGGAAAACACATCACAGCTGTCCCTACTGTCCCCTCTGTCCCTACTGTCCCTTCTGTCCCCTCTGTCCTTGATTACTCTGTGTGAGCTGATTGACCAGTGTCTGTGTCTTCACATCTGGCTCTAAACTTCAGGCCGTCGTATATGGCATGACTGCGTCTGTATCTTTGCGTTTCGCTGAGTCACTTCCTCAATAGACTCAGTGAATATGAGTCTGATTGTAATAAAACAGAGACAGAACAAGACGTGTCCCCTGCACAGTGACCACTGCCCACATCTTCTTCTACAGTTTGTCAAATGCTCGCGCTTCCTACTAGAGGGCCCCTGGCCGTTAGCCAGTAAAAATCTATCAATTAGATGCGCTGTTGTATGGGTTCAAAGACTGGGGGAAAAGTAGTGGCTTAAAGTCTGAAAAATAAGGTAGTTACAACACAATCACCTTAAGAATACTTTCATACCCCACACAAAAGCCTTTGTGTAGTGTGTGATCTGTGTGTGTGACGTGTGTTCATGTGTGTGACATGCATCACTCCTTCACAGCAGACTCTCCCTGTCGTCACTTGTCCATCATCCTTCCCATCATGCACTTGTTTCCAAAGCAATTGCTAGGTTTCAGCGGGAGTCTGTGGCTGCTACGCACTGAGCAGAAAATGGAGCTCCATCCTGGCCTCGTCATCCCATTTAAAGGGCCACACATTTGGGAAGTGTCAATTGTTTTTGTGCCTTCAAGTGCAGATACTATGTTTGAATGCCAGCATTAGTATTACAGCCTGCTGAGTTAAATTACAGGGCCTGAGAAGTGGGCCGGCACTAATCAATAAGAAAACGTGCTCCTAGCAGCAGGACTCGGGCCCCTGTGCCTGGCCCCCAGCAGGACAGACACATCACAGAGCTGAAGGGCCACCCTGGATTATATGATATCAATGTAGACTGAGGCAGTGGCATTACACCGGCGGGGCCCGTGGAGAGAGCCACTGATAGCAGCTTTCAGGGTTTCTGATCCACTCAAACAGCAACTCTGCTCATGAACATGTACTAGAGCCCAAATGTGGCTCATCAGAGACTAAAGGTGCACTATGTCACTTTCCTGCTGGAGTCAGGTACCTGCTTTAACATACTTTGTCCGAAATGTTCCACAGTATGTCATTAAACATGTATGTCTTTCCTTTATTCAGTTGGTGTATTATTGCAAAAATTAATAACTTGGAAAACATGCATTAAACTGTGAGTGGGCTCGCCGCTCCACAGATCTGACATGTCTGCTGGCATCACTTGGCCTGGTGATATGGCTTGTCTCCATGGAGATGGAAAAGTTGAATGCCATACTGTGGAATATTCATGTCAGTGGGGTTATACACTTTGAGGCAAATAATATTTCACATGAATGGTTTTTAGATTTAGACTGTGATGATGTCATAATCCTGAATGGGAACAGGAGACCAAAAGGTTGAAAAGCAAAATGGTCAGAATGATGCAAAAAACAAACAGTTGAATGGTTATTGGATTGAATAACCATTCAACTGTTCATGAGTCCAACGGCACTTATGGCAGGAGGTTCTGGTCCGGATGGACCGTAACCTCCTGCCTGAGGGGAGTGGCCTCCTGCCTGAGGGGAGTGGCCTCCTGCCTGAGGGGAGTGGTCTCCTAAAAAAGCCACTGCTCAAAAAGTCCGTGTCTGGGGTGAGAAGGGTCGGCTGTGATCCGACAATACTGCTTCTCTAGCATGCTGCAGGTGCTTCTCTAGCATGCTGCAGGTGCTTCTCTAGCATAATGCAGGTGCTTCTATAGCATGCTGCAGGTGCTTCTCTAGCATGCTGCAGGTGCTTCTCTAGCATGCTGCAGGTGCTTCTATAGCATGCTGCAGGTGCTTCTCTAGCATGCTGCAGGTGCTTCTCTAGCATGCTGCAGGTGCTTCTCTAGCATGCTGCAGGTGCTTCTATAGCATGCTGCAGGTGCTTCTCTAGCATGCTGCAGGTGCTTCTCTAGCATGCTGCAGGTGCTTCTATAGCATGCTGCAGGTGCTTCTCTAGCATGCTGCAGGTGCTTCTATAGCATGCTGCAGGTGCTTCTCTAGCATGCTGCAGGTGCTTCTATAGCATGCTGCAGGTGCTTCTATAGCATGCTGCAGGTGCTTCTCTAGCATGCTGCAGGTGCTTCTCTAGCATGCTGCAGGTGCTTCTATAGCATGCTGCAGGTGCTTCTATAGCATGCTGCAGGTGCTTCTCTAGCATGCTGCAGGTGCTTCTCTAGCATGCTGCAGGTGCATCTATAGCATGCTGCAGGTGCTTCTCTAGCATGCTGCAGGTGCTTCTCTAGCATGCTGCAGGTGATTCTCTAGCGTGCTGCAGGTGCTTCTATAGCATGCTGCAGGTGCTTCTCTAGCATGCTGCAGGTGCTTCTCTAGCATGCTGTAGGTGCTTCTCTAGCATGCTGCAGGTGCTTCTATAGCATGCTGCAGGTGCTTCTCTAGCGTGCTGCAGGTGCTTCTATTGCATGCTGTAGGTGCTTCTATAGCATGCTGCAGGTGCTTCTATAGCATGCTGCAGGTGCTTCTCTAGCATGCTGCAGGTGCTTCTCTAGCATGCTGCAGGTGCTTCTATTGCATGCTGTAGGTGCTTCTATAGCATGCTGCAGGTGCTTCTATAGCATGCTGCAGGTGCTTCTCTAGCATGCTGCAGGTGCCTCTATTGCATGCTGTAGGTGCTTCTATAGCATGCTGCAGGTGCTTCTCTAGCATGCTGCAGGTGCTTCTCTGGCATGCTGCAGGTGCTTCTCTAGCATGCTGCAGGTGCTTCTCTAGCATGCTGCAGGTGCTTCTATAGCATGCTGCAGGTGCTTCTCTAGCATGCTGCAGGTGCTTCTCTAGCATGCTGCAGGTGCTTCTCTAGCGTGCTGCAGGTGCTTCTATAGCATGCTGCAGGTGCTTCTATAGCGTGCTCCAGGTGCTTCTCTAGCATAATG
The DNA here is from genome assembly GCF_026437365.1 of Eucyclogobius newberryi. Lineage (NCBI taxonomy): Eukaryota > Metazoa > Chordata > Actinopteri > Gobiiformes > Gobiidae > Eucyclogobius > Eucyclogobius newberryi. The sequence continues at coordinate 39,072,278 of NW_027316389.1, read as the reverse complement.
CAGGTGCTTCTATAGCATGCTGCAGGTGCTTCTATAGCATGCTGCAGGTGCTTCTCTAGCATGCTGCAGGTGCTTCTCTAGCATGCTGCAGGTGCTTCTATAGCATGCTGCATGTGCTTCTCTAGCATGCTGCAGGTGCTTCTATAGCATGCTGCAGGTGCTTCTATAGCATGCTGCAGGTGCTTCTATAGCATGCTGCAGGTGCTTCTATAGCATGCTGCAGGTGCTTCTATAGCAAGTTGCAGGTGCTTCTCTAGCATGCTGCAGGTGCTTCTATAGCATGCTGCAGGTGCTTCTCTAGCATGCTGCAGGTGCTTCTATAGCAAGTTGCAGGTGCTTCTCTAGCATGCTGCAGGTGCTTCTATAGCATGCTGTAGGTGCTTCAATAGCAAGTTGCAGGTGCTTCTATAGCAAGTTGCAGGTGCTTCTATAGCATGCTGCAGGTGCTTCTATAGCGTGCTGCAGGTGCTTCTATAGCATGCTGCAGGTGCTTCTATAGCGTGCTGCAGGTGCTTCTATAGCATGCTGCAGGTGCTTCTATAGCGTGCTGCAGGTGCTTCTCTAGCATGCTGCAGGTGCTTCTCTAGCATGCTGCAGGTGCTTCTATAGCATGCTGCAGGTGCTTCTATAGCATGCTGCAGGTGCTTCTATAGCGTGCTGCAGGTGCTTCTATAGCATGCTGCAGGTGCTTCTCTAGCATGCTGCAGGTGCTTCTATAGCAAGTTGCAGGTGCTTCTCTACCATGCTGCAGGTGCTTCTATAGCAAGTTGCAGGTGCTTCTCTAGCATGCTGCAGGTGCTTCTATAGCGTGCTGCAGGTGCTTCTCTAGCGTACTGCAGGTGCTTCTATAGCATGCTGCAGGTGCTTCTATAGCATGCTGCAGGTGCTTCTCTAGCGTGCTGCAGGTGCTTCTCTAGCGTGCTGCAGGTGCTTCTTTAGCATGCTGCAGGTGCTTCTATAGCGTGCTGCAGGTGCTTCTCTAGCATGCTGCAGGTGCTTCTCTAACGTGCTGCAGGTGCTTCTATAGCATGCTGCAGGTGCTTCTATAGCGTGCTGCAGGTGCTTCTCTAGCATGCTGCAGGTGCTTCTATAGCATGCTGCAGGTGCTTCTCTAGCATGCTGCAGGTGCTTCTATAGCAAGTTGCAGGTGCTTCTCTACCATGCTGCAGGTGCTTCTATAGCAAGTTGCAGGTGCTTCTCTAGCATGCTGCAGGTGCTTCTATAGCGTGCTGCAGGTGCTTCTCTAGCGTACTGCAGGTGCTTCTATAGCATGCTGCAGGTGCTTCTATAGCATGCTGCAGGTGCTTCTCTAGCGTGCTGCAGGTGCTTCTCTAGCGTGCTGCAGGTGCTTCTTTAGCATGCTGCAGGTGCTTCTCTAGCATGCTGCAGGTGCTTCTCTAGCATGCTGCAGGTGCTTCTATAGCGTGCTGCAGGTGCTTCTCTAGCATGCTGCAGGTGCTTCTCTAGCATGCTGCAGGTGCTTCTCTAGCATGCTGCAGGTGCTTCTCTAGCATGCTGCAGGTGCTTCTCTAGCATGCTGCAGGTGCTTCTATAGCATGCTGCAGGTGCTTCTATAGCATGCTGCAGGTGCTTCTCTAGCATGCTGCAGGTGCTTCTATAGCGTGCTGCAGGTGCTTCTCTAGCATGCTACAGGTGCTTCTCTAGCGTGCTGCAGGTGCTTCTCTAGCATGCTGCAGGTGCTTCTATAGCGTGCTGCAGGTGCTTCTCTAGCATGCTACAGGTGCTTCTCTAGCGTGCTGCAGGTGCTTCTATAGCATGCTGCAGGTGCTTCTATAGCATGCTGCAGGTGCTTCTCTAGCATGCTGCAGGTGCTTCTCTAGCGTGCTGCAGGTGCTTCTCTAGCGTGCTGCAGGTGCTTCTTTAGCATGCTGCAGGTGCTTCTATACCATGCTGCAGGTGCTTCTCTAGCATGCTGCAGGTGCTTCTATAGCGTGCTGCAGGTGCTTCTCTAGCATGCTGCAGGTGCTTCTCTAGCATGCTGCAGGTGCTTCTATAGCATGCTGCAGGTGCTTCTATAGCGTGCTGCAGGTGCTTCTCTAGCATGCTACAGGTGCTTCTCTAGGGTGCTGCAGGTGCTTCTATAGCATGCTGCAGGTGCTTCTATAGCATGCTGCAGGTGCTTCTATAGCGTGCTGCAGGTGCTTCTCTAGCATGCTGCAGATACTTCTCTAGCATGCTGCAGGTGCTTCTCTAGCATGCTGCAGGTGCTTCTATAGCGTTCTGCAGGTGCTTCTCTAGCATGCTGCAGGTGCTTCTCTAGCATGCTGCAGGTGCTACTCTAGCATGCTGCAGGTGCTTCTATAGCATGCTGCAGGTGCTACTCTAGCATGCTGCAGGTGCTTCAATAGCATGCTGCAGGTGCTTCTCTAGCATGCTGCAGGTGCTTCTATAGCATGCTGCAGGTGCTTATATAGCATGCTGCAGGTGCTTCTATAGCATGCTGCAGGTGCTTCTATAGCGTGCTGCAGGTGCTTCTCTAGCATGCTGCAGGTGCTTCTATAGCATGCTGCAGTTGCTTATATAGCATGCTGCAGGTGCTTCTATAGCATGCTGCAGGTGCTTCTCTAGCATGCTGCAGGTGCTTCTATAGCATGCTGCAGGTGCTTCTCTAGCATGCTGCAGGTGCTTCTCTAGCATGCTGCAGGTGCTTCTATAGCATGCTGCAGGTGCTTCTATAGCGTTCTGCAGGTGCTTCTCTAGCATGCTGCAGGTGCCTCTCTAGCATGCTGCAGGTGCTTCTCTAGCATGCTGCAGGTGCTTCTCTAGCATGCTGCAGGTGCTTCTATAGCATGCTGCAGGTGCTTCTATAGCATGCTGCAGGTGCTTCTCTAGCATGCTGCAGGTGCTTCTCTAGCATGCTGCAGGTGCTTCTCTAGCATGCTGCAGGTGCTTCTCTAGCATGCTGCAGGTGCTTCTCTAGCGTTCTGCAGGTGCTTCTCTAGCATGCTGCAGGTGCTTCTATAGCATGCTGCAGGTGCTTCTCTAGCATGCTGCAGATGCTTCTCTGTGTTGTGTCTTGTATATCATAATTCCACAGTGTTGTTGCTCATAAGCCGTCAATAACATAATGCACACTCGATGCAGGAGCTGTTTGATTTTCCCCTGACTTTTAGGCTCCTAACATTTTCATATTGATAACTGTGACACTGTGTCCAGCCAATTAGCCGTGCTTGCGTTAGCCCTAGCGTAACCCCATATCGCACTCATGTTCTCAGGCTATTGATCGAGCAAACCTGGGCTGTCTGAGAACCATTACCAGCACACACTTCGAATGACCCCAGACCACCTGATCCTGGGTCAGAACCCCGGACTCCCCTCGGACTCCCCCCGGGCTGGACTGGTCACACACACCCCCTCCTGTGGTCGTTATGGGACGATGTTAAGTGACACAAGGTCAGGCAGAGGAGTGCTCCAGGCTGATGGATCACATGTGAAGGATCCATGTTGTGTTGCCTGCTAAATGTCTTTATCTGCACTTCTAATTGATCTGCTGCACACGGAAAAGGAAAGTCTGACTGAAGATATATGAACCTTTGATTTGTTATTTTGTTTTGTCAAGAAATATCAAACATTTAAATCCAGAGAACAATTCTGATTAGTTGTTGACAATCTGATTGACAATGTTCTTCCAGCTCAGTGTGAAAGTGTCAGCACTGTGCTTTACCCCGGCTCCTTAAAGGGATCCAAAGCTCCCAAAGAGGTCAGGCTCACTTTTGGATCCCAAAATGCATTACATAAAGACAGGTTCAAACGCGGCTCTAGCTTTAGCCACGCCCCTCACACAAACTTGGCATTACTAAAACGTTGTTTTGTGAATTACTGAGATCAGTCTCATGATTTAAAAAATATCCTTCAGATACAATTTGGATTGTATTATGTAGAAAACATGAGTTATGTTTGGATGAGGTCAGGGGCCTCTGGACCAGAGTCAGGCCCTGGACATGGACTCACTCCACCATTTACAGGACCGTCCCAAACGGCCAGGTGAAACGTAGCGAAAAGGTTCTGCTTCTGCACCACTCCTTTCTGTCCTCTCTCTCTGCCTTTTTATCTTATCTCTCCCATCTTCTCTTTCTCTTGTGTATCCCTCTTTCCTCCCTCTCTCTCTTCATTTCCCATCTCCTCCCGTCCGTCTCTAATCTCGTTCTCCTCCCTCCCTCTCTCACCTCTTTCTCTTAAATCCCCCTCTCCTTTCATCATTTTTTTTTTGTATTTTCACCTCTACCCCTCTTTCTTCTCACCCTTTCTCCTCTCTTTCTCACTCTCTCTCCCCTCTCCTGGTGTCTTGTTGTTATTGATCGCTCCTGCTCTCTTTCTGTGTGTGAACAAGGCGACAGGGGGACACATGAGGGGGGCAGGTCTCTAGATAGAAAAGAGCAATTCAAAAAGGATTCTTGACATGTTACAGTTACATTCGGTTACATAGTATTAAACAAACGTGATGCCGTTGCTGACTGGTTTCAGCTTAATGAGATTAAAAAAGTTAAAATCTGCAATGAAGTTTGAAACCTGTTAAGGTGAGATGATAAATTAGGTCTATAGGTGCTGCCCGGTGGTGGAGTGGTTAAAGCGGCAGTACATATGCCAGGCTCTATGTGCAGCTGTGGGTTTGATTCCCTGCTCTGACAGTTTACTGCATGTCCTCCCTTCTCTCATCTCCATTTCACGCTCCACTGTCCTGTTTAACATGGAGTGGTACAACTCCATGTTTTCATCTGCAGACTTAATAATGCAAAGTTAGATGCACATTTATTTTTTGACTGCTCAAGTTTCCTGCACCTGCAGTGTCTCACCGTAAGTCACCCAAACATCTGGTCCAGCTCATGGATGGTGCTTGGACACTTGACCCCTGGGAGGCTCATGGCTTTTCTCTGTCCTGTGGTGTGACACATATTTGTAGCAAAGTACTACAAATCGGTCTAAAGAAGTATAAAAATGGTTTTAAAAGAATGACGTCCTCTTAAATTCAGCACTGTAGCTGTCCCATCCTAAAATATTTTAGTTTTTTACAATTAGAATTGGAACCGTTACAATAGGTTTATTTTTCTAAAGTAAGAATATGAAATAAAATAGTCTTTTGCCCTGAAGCCCAGAGCTGCTTCTGGTTTTTAAAATTTAAATATGTGATTTTTCAAGTGCGACCCTGGGACACACTTTGGAGACCATCATTATACTTATATCATGTGTAATTGTTGTTACGCCAATACCTTTATTAACTGTCTCTGACACAAGAAAATCATTCTAGAATTTTTGGGGGGAAAAGTATTACAGTGACACCGTATTTTGTTAATAATAAAAATAAAATGCAACTTCCTACTAAAACTGTGTGTTCTTTATAGAAGACATACAGTATGCACATGTCTGTGCACTGTTGAGTTTCAATTTTGAGGATGCAAAACCTAATTTAGAAAGTCATTTAAAGTCATGGGGTAAAAAAAAAAGAAAAATGGCCATCATGTCAAGCATCCGTTTGCTGAAATGAAAAGATGAATTCCAGTCTTCTAAACTGGCTGGACCCTGTGGTGGGCAGGACTTTGGTGCAGGTGATGATGTATGCAGAGGACTTCTCATGGAGCTGATTGCACAGTGGAGGAGGAGGGCAGGGGAGTGCTGGAGCTCAGGTATCCAGTGCCTGTCACTGTGGAGACGGCCCATTCCTGCTGACCACGGGCTCTTCATGTATTTATGCATTCACTATTGACCCCACATCTCTTCACATGTTTACATTAGAGAAGACTTAAAGTACTCTTTCAATCACTACAGCACCTGGGTTTTAACAGTCTACTTTGTCAAGCCTCTGTCAGCGATTCAACAAGAGGCTTCGAAATCAGATGATTCAACTATGGATATTTATACATTTTCTACGAATGGACATTCTTTTAAATGCAGGGTGTGCAGCCTGCACTTTTAAAGGTTTAAAAATGTTGTCCTGAAAATGTTTACATGCACTAAACAACCAAACTCCATTTGTCTTTGCCCCAAATTATGAAAATGTGCATCACATGTGGCCCAACGGTCCTTCGGCAGCACTGACCTCGGCATTGGCCATGTAGAAACCCACTCCATGTCCCTGTCTGCACGTGGGCACAAGCACCCACGCCCGCAGCCAGGCCCACCCAAATATTGAGCATTGTTGTCGGGGCGAGGTCAGACGACTTGTGAGCACGGCATTTTCAGTCAGTGCCCTTCTAATGCACTATTCATGAGTCGTGGATATAGGTTTACACGCTGCGCCGCTGGTTCAACTACATCACTCGTCCCATGTGGAATGCTCACTTCACCCCCGCCCCCCCGTCCGCCCGCCGACCTGAAGACAGCCCATCACTCCTACTGTACTCCCAGCCATGATATCAAACTGGGCTCTTGGTCCGGCTAAAGGGAGGTCACCATAATAATAGCTGAGGTTAGCCTGGGGAGCCGGAGAGTCGCACAGCCATCCTTCATTTGCTCAGCCCCTTAATGACAAACAGGGAAGGCGCACGGAGACAGGAGCAAGGATACAGGAGCTAGGAGACAGGAGCTAGGACGTAGGAGCTATGTGATGTCACTACAGGGGATTAGGAGGGCAGGCAGGGGACAAGACACAAGGATTAACAACCAGGCTTAAGTGTGCCCAAGACTGAAAGCTAGGAATAGGAGTCATTTGAAGGTATGACTTCACTTGTTTCAGCACATTTGATTGTGTAGAATAGTTTGGTTATACTTGATTCGTTTTTCTGTGCAATTTATCTGAACTGAAAGAGAATCTGGGCCCAATAAAATTAGATGTGATATTTAGTGTGTGTTTCCAGCACTAGAGAAACATGATCATTACAAATATCTGCCCTGTTTAGCAAACAAAGTACAATAGACTTTTCTTTTCTTTTTGTCTTTGCCACCTTAGTTTGACCATCATTTTCTGTGTCAAAACCTCCACAATGTGAACTATCAGAAAGAACTCCGATCACATAAGATAGAACTGTTTATAAGGCATTTTAATAATCTGACAACTCCACAAATCAGACAATGATCAGATTTTATATATAAATAATACCACTGGTAAAATATCCATTAAAAACAATAATTACTAGAAGATGATTGAATTTGATTATAGAGTTACATTATATATGGCCATATTAGTGTTCCTTAATGTCATGGCAATAATATGGCCATATATAATGTAACTCTCATTTATATACTCTTTATAATTAGATCTATAACCAAAATATGTATTCATAATTTACTAATTAACCATCAAATATATCTATAAAGCATTTATACGGGTTTAAAAAAATCTGAAATAAAAAGTTAATAATCAATACCCTTTAAGCCAAATGCTCTTGTAATTTCAGGCATTACAAAAATATACATAATTGAATGGAATTGAATGACAAAAAATAAACATAATTGATAATCATTAACATTAATTTACCCTAACTCTTGTAAATTATTGTAGTTATTAACACGTGTTAATTATTATTTGCATCAATGATTAGTTCATGTTTATTCATTGCAAATGATTAAAAAACATTTATAAATACTTTGAATGTATTTATCTTATTTATTTATTTTAATTTATACAGGAAACTTATGTTTTCCGTGGGTTCCCTGTTAAAGACAAATACAGATGAAACAAACACACAGGATATCCAAATAAAACATTAAATAAAAGAATCATAAAAACACACATAAAGAATATGGGATAAAATCGTACAAAACTAGAGCACTGGCACGGCGGGTGGTCCTTGACCAGTGCTTTACAATCATTAAAAGGTCATGAACAACAATAGTGCTGTTCTCTTCTTTTATCCAGTGATTGTAATCCTACTTTAGAATATAATTGACTGTGGAGGGTTCTTTGTCCTCCTGTAATGAGTTTATATACCTTATCATAAAGTGTTACTATATTTTTAAAATTAACTTTTTCTCCAAATGTGATGTCCAACAACAATAACTACAGCTAATACTGGCACATTTACATGAATGCTGATTAGAGTGCACCGTCCCAGTCCAGCGTGGAAGTGTGTAATGCATTAGAAGTGTAGTGTGCATGAGAAGTGTAGTGTGCATTAGAAGTGTAGTGTGCATGAGAAGTGTAGTGTGCATTAGAAGTGTAGTGTGCATGAGAAGTGTAGTGTGCATTAGAAGTGTAGTGTGCATGAGAAGTGTAGTGTGCATGAGAAGTGTAGTGTGCATGAGAAGTGTAGTGTGCATTAGAAGTGTAGTGTGCATGAGAAGTGTAGTGTGCATGAGAAGTGTAGTGTGCATGAGAAGTGTAGTGTGCATGAGAAGTGTAGTGTGCATGAGAAGTGTAGTGTGCATTAGAAGTGTAGTGTGCATTAGAAGTGTAGTGTGCATGAGAAGTGTAGCGTGCATGAGAAGTGTAGTGTGCATGAGAAGTGTAGTGTGCATTAGAAGTGTAGTGTGCATGAGAAGTGTAGTGTGCATTAGAAGTGTAGTGTGCATGAGAAGTGTAGTGTGCATTAGAAGTGTAGTGTGCATGAGAAGTGTAGCGTGCATGAGAAGTGTAGTGTGCATGAGAAGTGTAGTGTGCATTAGAAGTGTAGTGTGCATGAGAAGTGTAGCGTGCATGAGAAGTGTAGTGTGCATGAGAAGTGTAGTGTGCATTAGAAGTGTAGTGTGCATGAGAAGTGTAGCGTGCATGAGAAGTGTAGTGTGCATGAGAAGTGTAGTGTGCATTAGAAGTGTAGTGTGCATGAGAAGTATAGTGTGCATGAGATGTGTAGTGTGCATTAGAAGTGTAGTGTGCATGAGAAGTGTAGTGTGCATTAGAAGTGTAGTGTGCATGAGAAGTGTAGTGTGCATTAGAAGTGTAGTGTGCATGAGAAGTGTAGTGTGCATTAGAAGTGTAGTGTGCATGAGAAGTGTAGTGTGCATTAGAAGTGTAGTGTGCATGAGAAGTGTAGCGTGCATGAGAAGTGTAGTGTGCATTAGAAGTGTAGTGTGCATTAGAAGTGTAGTGTGCATGAGAAGTGTAGTGTGCATGAGAAGTGTAGTGTGCATTAGAAGTGTAGTGTGCATGAGAAGTGTAGTGTGCATTAGAAGTGTAGTGTGCATGAGAAGTGTAGTGTGCATTAGAAGTGTAGTGTGCATGAGAAGTGTAGTGTGCATTAGAAGTGTAGTGTGCATGAGAAGTGTAGCGTGCATGAGAAGTGTAGTGTGCATGAGAAGTGTAGTGTGCATTAGAAGTGTAGTGTGCATGAGAAGTGTAGTGTGCATTAGAAGTGTAGTGTGCATGAGAAGTGTAGCGTGCATGAGAAGTGTAGTGTGCATGAGAAGTGTAGTGTGCATTAGAAGTGTAGTGTGCATGAGAAGTGTAGCGTGCATGAGAAGTGTAGTGTGCATGAGAAGTGTAGTGTGCATTAGAAGTGTAGTGTGCATGAGAAGTATAGTGTGCATGAGATGTGTAGTGTGCATTAGAAGTGTAGTGTGCATGAGAAGTGTAGTGTGCATTAGAAGTGTAGTGTGCATTAGAAGTGTAGTGTGCATGAGAAGTGTAGCGTGCATGAGAAGTGTAGTGTGGATGAGAAGTGTAGTGTGCATGAGAAGTGTAGTGTGCATGAGAAGTGTAGTGTGCATGAGAAGTGTAGTGTGCATGAGAAGTGTAGTGTGGATGAGAAGTGTAGTGTGCATGAGAAGTGTAGTGTGCATGAGAAGTGAAGTGTGCATGAGAAGTGTAGTGTGTATGAGAAGTGTAGTGTGTATGAGAAGTGTAGTGTGTGTGAGAAGTGAAGTGTGTATGAGAAGTGAAGTGTGTATGAGAAGTGAAGTGTGTATGAGAAGTTTAGTGTGTGTGAGAAGTGTAGTGTGTGTGAGAAGTGTAGTGTGTGTGAGAAGTGTAGTGTGTATGAGAAGTGTAGTGTGTATGATAAGTGAAGTGTGTATGAGAAGTGTAGTGTGTATGAGAAGTGTAGTGTGCATTAGAAGTGTAGTGTGCATGAGAAGTATAGTGTGCATGAGATGTGTAGTGTGCATGAGAAGTGTAGTGTGCATGAGAAGTATAGTGTGCATGAGATTTGTAGTGTGCATGAGAAGTGTAGTGCGCATGGGAAGTGTAGTGTGCATTAGAAGTGTAGTGTGCATGAGAAGTATAGTGTGCATGAGATGTGTAGTGTGCATGAGAAGTGTAGTGTGCATGAGAAGTATAGTGTGCATGAGATGTGTAGTGTGGATGAGAAGTGTAATGTGCATGAGAAGTGTAGTGTGTGTGAGAAGTGTAGTGTGTGTGAGAAGTGTAGTGTGTATGAGAAGTGTAGTGTGCATGAGATGTGTAGTGTGGATGAGAAGTGTAATGTGCATGAGAAGTGTAGTGTGCATGAGTAGTGTAGTGTGCATGAGAAGTGTAGTGTGTGTGAGAAGTTTCATGGGTAGAAATGACACACATGGTATAATACAGACACTGACCCTTCTCAACCTGGACACGGACTATTTGAGCTACTCCCCTCAAGCAGGAGGCCACTCCCCTCAAGCAGGAGGCCACTCCCCTCAAGCAGGAGGCCACTCCCCTCAAGCAGGAGGCCACTCCCCTCAAGCAGGAGGCCACTCCCCTCAGGCAGGAGGCCACTCCCCTCAGGCAGGAGGACACTCCCCTCAGGCAGGAGGACACTCCCCTCAGGCAGGAGGTCACTCCCCTCAAGCAGGAGGCCACTCCCCTCAGGCAGGAGGCCACTCCCATCAGGCAGGAGGCCACTCCCCTCAAGCAGGAGGCCACTCCCCTCAAGCGGGAGGACACTCCCCTCAGGCAGGAGGACACTCCCCTCAGGCAGGAGGCCACTCCCCTCAGGCAGGAGGTCACTCCCCTCAGGCAGGAGGCCACTCCCCTCAAGCAGGAGGACACTCCCCTCAGGCAGGAGGCCACTCCCCTCAAGCAGGAGGACACTCCCCTCAGGCAGGAGGAAACTCCCCTCAGGCAGGAGGACACTCCCCTCAAGCAGGAGGAAACTCCTCTCAAGCAGGAGGACACTCCCCTCAGGCAGGAGGCCACTCCCCTCAAGCAGGAGGCCACACCCTCACCATCCGGACCAGAACCTCCCGTCACAAGAACAATTTCTTTCCTGTTGGACTCATAAACACATCTGTAATGTAAATGTTGTGTACATAGTTAAACTATTTTGATGCCGTATTTGCTGTGATATATTTAGCTTTTATCATTGTTCATTGTTAATGTTGCAGAATCACCAAAGTAAGTTCCAGTGAACTTTGTCACTGACTATGGCAAAAACCCTTTTTCTGATTCTGATGCTGTTTCATCCACGTTTGAAACGACACATTTGAGAGTTCAAGGTAAATCTGTTTGTGAATGTGAAAATGTGAGTTTATAATCAGTATGTTATGTGTGTGTGGTACAATATGAAGACATAAAAGATGTTTGTTTTAGAAGTGATATTTGTATTGAACTCAAATTCTTCCATCATGTCATGGCTTTTTTCTCATCCCTTGAGGTATTTTTTTTATTTTTATGAACAGTTTTCAGTCTGGAGCAAACATGGATCAGACATTCAGCATGAAGAGAGTATCAACTAAAATATAATAATGTACTGGTGCTTATAGCATGTTTGTCAGCCTCATAATTATATTATTCTATATATATAATTCTCTCTCTCTCTATTTATATATATATTTATATATATATATATATATATATATATATATATATATATATATATATATATATATACATATACATATACATATATATATATATATATATATATATGTATATATATGTATATGTATGTATGTATGTAAATAAAAAAACTGAAACTAGACTTTCTTGGATGATTAATTTTGCGCTGAGAGAAATGAACTGTACAAGGAAATGTATTGATTAAACTTTGGTCACGCATTTTAACAGCAGTTAGAAAATATGTCGACTATTGTATGAATGAGTTGTCGAAATGTAGCTTTTATAATTAGCTTGATCTAATGTCGTTCTTATTTATCTCTTTATGAGAGCAGATATGTAGTATTTCATCTGTTTTCATCTCCTCATCTTCAGTGTTTCCTCCACATTGTGTGTGTTTTATTGGTTGGATTCATGAGTGACAGTTTAAATCAAACGTCCGTCGTCAACCAGCCTGATCAATAAAGCTGATTGTAATTCTGAAGGACCATCAAGTCCACACAGTCTCAACAAATGTTTTATTGATTCTATTTTTCATTTACAATGTTTCCAAAGTAAAACCTGCTGGATTCATTTCACATTGCATTTATTTCCATCCTTGACAGTCTTACAGGTTCATGCATGTCACTATCACAGCAGCGGAGGAGGGGGGAGGGAGGAGGGGGAGGGGAGGGGGAGGGGGAGGGGAGGGAGGGAGGGGGAGGAAGGGAGGGAGGGAGGAGGGAGGGAGAGAGGGAGGGAGGAGGGAGGG
>NW_027316389.1:39049883-39054883 GCF_026437365.1 Eucyclogobius newberryi | reverse complement strand
GATCTGCTTTAGTCCTGGTTTAGTCCTGCTTTAGACCTGCTTTAGTCCTGGTTTAGTCTTGTTTCAGACCAGGTTTAGACCTGCTTTAGTCCTGTTTTAGACCTGGTTTAGACCTGGTTTAGACCTGCTATAGTCCTGTTTTAGTCCTGGTTTAGACCTGGTTTAGACCTGGTTTAGACCTGTTTTAGACCTGTTTTAGTCCTGGTTTAGACCTGTTTTAGACCTGGTTTAGACCTGTTTTAGTCCTGGTTTAGACCTGTTTTGGACCTGTTTTAGACCTGTTTTAGACCTGGTTTAAATGCTGCCTTGGATAAGTCTCTTTCCTTCAGCTGGAGGATCATTCCTGGTCCGTTTTATGTCCCACTGAGACACTTGAAAATAATAATTGCGATCAGGATCAGGCCTGGTTCTGACCCGGTTCTGACCTGGTTCTGACCCAGTTCTGACCCGGTTCTGACCCGGTTCTGACCTGGTTCTGACCCAGTTCTGACCCGGTTCAGGCCTGACTTTGCTCTGAACGTTTTAAACACAATATTACACCGTGTTGTCGGCTTGTAAGGAGCGTTTCCCTTGAACATGTGTCGTGTGGTCACATGATCAGGTGGTCACGTGGTCACATGGTCACGTGGTCATGTGGTCACGTGGTCACGTGATCACGTGGTCATGTGGTCACATGGTCACGTGGTCACGTGATCACGTGGTCACGTGGTCATGTGGTCACGTGGTCACGTGGTCACGTGGTCACGTTGTCACGTGATCACGTGGTCACGTGGTCATGTGGTCACATGGTCACGTGGTCACATGATCACGTGGTCACGTGGTCACGTGGTCACATGGTCACGTGGTCACGTGATCACGTGGTCATGTGGTCACATGGTCACGTGGTCACATGATCACGTGGTCACGTGGTCATGTGGTCACATGGTCACGTGGTCACGTGATCACGTGGTCACGTGGTCACGTGGTCATGTGGTCACATGGTCACGTGGTCACATGGTCACGTGGTCACATGGTCACGTGTGCAGCTCCACACGGGTGTTGTTTACCAAACAGCACAATTATGACATATGGATGTTTGTCTGAGACCAGATAATGAAATCACAACATAACTACACATTTACACAAGAATATCTTTCTCAATTAGTTTATATTTGAAACAACATAATTAAAAGAAAGACGTGACAAGTAGAAGAGAGTTTCTTAGAATACATTTCTATTAAGGATGAAGTAAACTGAGCTGCTCACCTTGTCGTTCAAATGGAAACTTCTCCAAGCGTCATGACAGAGAGCTTCATGAGGGCCACAGAGAGCTTCATGAGGGCCACAGAGAGCTTCATGAGGGCCACAGAGAGCTTCATGAGGGCCACAGAGAGCTTCATGAGGGCCATAGAGAGCTTCATGAGGGCCACAGAGAGCTTCATGAGGGCCATAGAGAGCCACAAAGAGCTTCATGAGGGCCACAGAGAGCTTCATGAGGGCCACAAAAGGCCACAGAGAGCTTCATGAGGCCCACAGAGGGCTTCATGAGAGCCACAGAGGGCCACAGAGAGCTTCATGAGGGCCACAGAGGGCCACAGAGAGCTTCATGAGGGCCACAGAGAGCTTCAAGAGGGCCACAGAGGCCACAGAGAGCTTCATGAGGGCCACAAAGAACTTCATAAGGGCCACAGAGGGCCACAGAGAGCTTCATTAGGGCCACAGAGGGCCCCAAAGAGCTTCATAAGGGCCACAGACGGCAACAGAGAGCTTCATGAGGGCCACAGAGGGCCACAGAGAGCTTCACGAGGGCCACAGAGAGCTTCATGAGGGCCACAGAGGGCCACAGAGAGCTTCATGAGGGCCACAGAGAGCTTCATGAGGGCCAAAGAGAGCTTCTTGAGGGCCACAGAGATAATCATGGCCACAGAGAGCTTCATGAGGGCCAAAGAGAGCTTCTTGAGGGCCACAGAGATAATCATGGCCACAGAGAGCTTCATGAGGGCCACAGAGAGCTTCATGAGGGCCATAGAGAGCTTCATGAGGGCCACAGAGAGCTTCATGAGGGCCATAGAGAGCCACAAAGAGCTTCATGAGGGCCACAGAGCGCTTCATGAGGGCCACAAGAGGCCACAGAGAGCTTCATGAGGCCCACAGAGGGCTTCATGAGAGCCACAGAGGGCCACAGAGAGCTTCATGAGGGCCACAGAGGGCCACAGAGAGCTTTATGAGGGCCAAAGAGAGCTTCATGAGGGCCACAGAGAGCTTCAAGAGGGCCACAGAGGCCACAGAGAGCTTCATGAGGGCCACAAAGAACTTCATGAGGGCAACAGAGGGCCACAGAGAGCTTCATTATGGCCACAGAGGGCCCCAAAGAGCTTCATAAGGGCCACAGACGGCAACAGAGAGCTTCATGAGGGCCACAGAGGGCCACAGAGAGCTTCACGAGGGCCACAGAGAGCTTCATGAGGGCCACAGAGAGCTTCATGAGGGCCACAGAGAGCTTCATGAGGGCCAAAGAGAGCTTCTTGAGGGCCACAGAGATAATCATGGCCACAGAGAGCTTCATGGCCACAGAGAGCTTCATGAGGGCCACAAAGGCCACAGAGAGCTTCATGAGGGCCACAAAGGGCCACAGAGAGCTTCATAAGGGCCACAAAGAGCTTGATGAGGGCCACAGAGAGCTTCATGGCCACAGAGAGCGTCATGAGGGCCACAGAGAGCTTCAGGGCCATAGAGAGCTTCATGGCCACAGAGAGCTTCATAAGGGCCACAGAGAGCTTCAGGGCCACAGAGAGCTTCATGAGGGCCACAGAGAGCTTCATGGCCACAGAGAGCTTCATAAGGGCCACAGAGAGCTTCATAAGGGCCACAGAGAGCTTCATGGCCACAGAGAGCTTCATAAGGGCCACAGAGAGCTTCGTGAGGGCCACAGAGAGCTTCATGGCCACAGAGAGCTTCATAAGGGCCACAGAGAGCTTCATGAGGGCCACAGAGAGCTTCATGAGGGCCACAAAGAGCTTCATGAGGGCCACAGAGCACTTCATGAGGGCCACAGAGAGTTTCATGGCCACAGAGAGCTTCATAAGGGCCACAAAGAGCTTCATGAGGGCCACAGAGAGCTTCATGAGGGCCACAGAGAGCTTCATGAGGGCCACAGAGAGCTTCTTGGCCACAGAGAGCTTCATAAGGGCCACAGAGAGCTTCATGAGGGCCACAGAGAGCTTCATAAGGGCCACAGAGAGCTTCATGATGGCCACAGAGAGCTTCATGGCCACAGAGAGCTTCATGAGGGCCACAGAGAGCTAGAGCTTCATGAGGACCACAGAGAGCTTCATGAGGGCCACAGAGAGCTTCATGAGGGCCACAGAGAGCTAGAGCTTCATGAGGGCCACAGAGTGCTTCATAAGGGCCACAGAGAGCTTCATGAGGGCCACAGAGAGCTTCATGAGGGCCACAGAGAGCTTCTTGGCCACAGAGCACTTCATAAGGGCCACAGAGAGCTTCATGAGGGCCACAGAGAGCTTCATAAGGGCCACAGAGAGCTTCATGATGGCCACAGAGAGCTTCATGGCCACAGAGAGCTTCATGAGGGCCACAGAGAGCTAGAGCTTCATGAGGACCACAGAGAGCTTCATGAGGGCCACAGAGAGCTTCATGAGGGCCACAGAGAGCTAGAGCTTCATGAGGGCCACAGAGTGCTTCATAAGGGCCACAGAGAGCTTCATGAGGGCCACAGAGAGCTTCATGAGGGCCACAGAGAGCTAGAGCTTCATGAGGGCCACAGACAGCTTCATGAGGGCCACAGAGAGCTAGAGCTTCATGAGGGCCACAGAGAGCTTTACACGCAGCATTTACGTCACCAAAACATTCTTTTCAGTGTTCAACATTCTAGCTTTGAAGGTCAGAACTGTCTTGTGCTTGAAGCAGCTTCTGGATCTCACGTGTGTGAACTTCAGAAATGTGTGTTTTTGGTCTGGACTTTGACAGTGTCAAATGTAAAGATCGTTGTGTTTGAGGCACTTGTGCTTTTCATCTGAGAGTTCAAACATGGACATACGTTTAAACAGAGTGTCACAGAAGAAACATACACCACAGTGTTTGTGTTAAGTGTCCAAAAGCCCTCAGGAGCCGCTCCTCGGGAGCCGCTCCTCGGGAGCCGCTCCTCGGGAGCCGCTCCTCGGGAGCCGCTCCTCACTGGTGCGTGGGAACAGCACATTACGCTCCGTCTCTCCAGCTTCTGTGTGATCACCAATTATGTTTTCAGCAACACTTAACTCTATTTAGTGCTTTTCCATGTCCCAGGGTTGCGTCTCGTCTGGTGAACGTGGCAGACAAAAAGCTGTGATCAGCGAGCGGAGCCGTAAAACCAGTGAGATCTCAAACGGCGCAGATTTGGCAGCAGTTCAAATCAAATTCTGCGCGTTTGGTTCTAAAGCAGAAGCAGCGATGAGTTTTTACCTTATTTATTCACTCGTAAAATGAGACACTCGAGCTAAATTGGATGGAAGACGCATTTGTGTGACTTTAATTGTACGATTGGAACAAAAACATCCAGGTAAAGCGCTGGAAGTCTGAAGCTTCAAACATGGTCTTTAGAAGGTTTAGATCTTGTAGTGTTCAGAGCGAGCTTCGGTCTGGTCCGCCCGATAAACTTCTGGAGCTTTAGTTTTACTGCAGCTGAAGAATTGTACTTTCAGTTTAAACTGAATCATTGCTCCACATTCTGGAATGTAATGAAGACACAGAACATTGTCAAACATCTTCTGACTTTAGAGCATTGTTTATAACCAAAAAGGAGCCACATTTGTGGTCGAGACTATAATATATCTGCAGATGAAACTAAAAAGGACTCAACATGTCATTTGTCCAGTGAACGCTTCATTTGGACTGAACAGCTGCAGGAGAGCGGCTCCAGGTCACTCACGCTGTCACATCCTCATCCCACCTTCTCCTGTGAAATCACAATACGTTCTGCTGGAACTTTTGGGAACAGGGCGGAGTTCACAGGGCGGAGCTAGTAA
>NW_027316389.1:39012383-39047383 GCF_026437365.1 Eucyclogobius newberryi | reverse complement strand
TCTTCACTCTTTATCACTCTTCTTCACTCTTCATCACTCTTTTCATCACTCTTCTTCACTCTTCATCACTCTTCTTCACTCTTCATCACTCTTCTTCACTCTTCTTCACTCTTCATCACTCTTTTCATCACTCATCTTAACTCTTCTTCACTCTTCATCACTCTTTTTCACTCTTTTTCACTCTTCTTCACTCTTCATCACTCTTCTTCACTCTTTATCACTCTTCTTCACTCTTTTTCACTCTTCATCACTCTTCTTCACTCTTTTTCACTCTTCATCACTCTTCTTCACTCTTCATCACTCTTCTTCACTCTTTTTCACTCTTCATCACTCTTCTTCACTCTTCATCACTCTTCATCACTCTTCTTAACTCTTCTTCAGTCTTCATCTCTCTTCTTCACTCTTTTTCACTCTTCATAACTCTTCATCACTCTTCTTCACTCTTCATCACTCTTCATCACTCATCTTCACTCTTCTTCACTCTTCATCACTCTTTTTCACTCTTCTTCACTCTTCATCACTCTTCTTCACTCTTCATCACTCTTTTTCACTCTTATTCACTCTTCATCACTCTTCTTCACTCTTTTTCACTCTTCATCACTCTTCTTCACTCTTCTTCACTCTTCATCACTCTTTTTCACTCTTTTTCACTCTTCTTCACTCTTCATCACTCTTCATCACTCTTCATCACTCTTCTTCACTCTTTTTCACTCTTCATCTCTCTTCTTCACTCTTCTTCACTCTTCATCACTCATCTTCACTCTTCTTCACTCTTCATCACTCCTTTTCACTCTTCATCACTCTTCTTCACTCTTCATCACTCTTCTTCACTCTTCTTCAATCTTCATCACTCTTCATCTCTCATCTTCACTCTTCTTCACTCTTCATCACTCTTCATCACTCTTCTTCACTCTTCTTCACTCTTCATCACTCTTTTCATCACTCTTCTTCACTTTTCATCACTCTTCTTCACTCTTCATCACTCTTCATCACTCTTCTTAACTCTTCATCACTCTTAATCACTCTTCATCACTCTTTTTCACTCTTCTTCACTCTTCATCACTCATCTTCACTCTTCTTCACTCATCTTCACTCTTCTTCACTCTTCATCACTCTTATTTCACTCTTCATCACTCTTCTTCACTCTTCATCACTCTTCTTCACTCTTCTTCAATCTTCATCACTCTTCATCTCTCATCTTCACTCTTCTTCACTCTTTATCACTCTTCTTCACTCTTCATCACTCTTCTTCACTCTTCTTCACTCTTCATCACTCTTTTCATCACTCTTCTTCACTCTTCATCACTCTTCATCACTCTTCATCACTCATCTTAACTCTTCTTCACTCTTCATCACTCTTTTTCACTCTTTTTCACTCTTCTTCACTCTTCATCACTCTTCTTCACTCTTTATCACTCTTCTTCACTCTTTTTCACTCTTCATCACTCTTCTTCACTCTTTTTCACTCTTCATCACTCTTCTTCACTCTTCATCACTCTTCTTCACTCTTTTTCACTCTTCATCACTCTTCTTCACTCTTCATCACTCTTCATCACTCTTCATCACTCTTCTTAACTCTTCTTCAGTCTTCATCTCTCTTCTTCACTCTTTTTCACTCTTCATAACTCTTCATCACTCTTCTTCACTCTTCATCACTCTTCATCACTCATCTTCACTCTTCTTCACTCTTCATCACTCTTTTTCACTCTTCTTCACTCTTCATCACTCTTCTTCACTCTTCATCACTCTTTTTCACTCTTATTCACTCTTCATCACTCTTCTTCACTCTTTTTCACTCTTCTTCACTCTTCATCACTCTTCTTCACTCTTCATCACTCTTTTTCACTCTTATTCACTCTTCATCACTCTTCATCACTCGTCTTCACTCTTCATCACTCTTTTTCACTCTTATTCACTCTTCATCACTCTTCTTCACTCTTCATCACTCTTCATCACTCTTCATCACTCTTCTTAACTCTTCTTCAGTCTTCATCTCTCTTCTTCACTCTTTTTCACTCTTCATAACTCTTCATCACTCTTCTTCACTCTTTTTCACTCTTATTCACTCTTCATCACTCTTCATCACTCTTTTTCACTCTTCTTCACTCTTCATCACTCTTCATCACTCTTTTTCACTCTTATTCACTCTTCATCACTCTTCTTCACTCTTCATCACTCTTCATCACTCTTCATCACTCTTCTTAACTCTTCTTCAGTCTTCATCTCTCTTCTTCACTCTTTTTCACTCTTCATAACTCTTCATCACTCTTCTTCAGTCTTCATCACTCTTCATCACTCATATTCACTCTTCTTCACTCTTCATCACTCTTTTTCACTCTTCTTCACTCTTCATCACTCTTCTTCACTCTTCATCACTCTTTTTCACTCTTATTCACTCTTCATCACTCTTCTTCACTCTTCGTCACTCTTCATCACTCATCTTCACTCTTCTTCACTCTTCATCACTCTTCTTCACTCTTCTTCACTCTTCATCACTCTTCATCACTCATCTTCACTCTTCTTCACTCTTCATCACTCTGTTTCACTCTTTTTCACTCTTCATCTCTCTTCTTCACTCTTTTTCACTCTTCATAACTCTTCATCACTCTTCTTCACTCTTCTTCACTCATCTTCACTCTTCTTCACTCTTCATCACTCATCTTCACTCTTCTTCACTCTTCACCACTCTTTTTCACTCTTCATCACTCTTCTTCACTTTCATCACTCTTCTTCACTCTTCATCACTCTTCATCACTCTTCTTCACTCTTTTTCACTCTTCATCTCTCTTCTTCACTCTTCATCACTCATCTTCACTCTTCCTCACTCTTCATCACTCTTTTTCACTCTTATTCACTCTTCATCACTCTTCTTCACTCTTTTTCACTCTTCATCACTCTTCTTCACTCTTCTTCACTCTTCATCACTCTTTTTCACTCTTTTTCACTCTTCTTCACTCTTCATCACTCTTCATCACTCTTCATCACTCTTCTTCACTCTTTTTCACTCTTCATCTCTCTTCTTCACTCTTCTTCACTCTTCATCACTCATCTTCACTCTTCTTCACTCTTCATCACTCCTTTTCACTCTTCATCACTCTTCTTCACTCTTCATCACTCTTCTTCACTCTTCTTCAATCTTCATCACTCTTCATCTCTCATCTTCACTCTTCTTCACTCTTCATCACTCTTCATCACTCTTCTTCACTCTTCTTCACTCTTCATCACTCTTTTCATCACTCTTCTTCACTTTTCATCACTCTTCTTCACTCTTCATCACTCTTCATCACTCTTCTTAACTCTTCATCACTCTTAATCACTCTTCATCACTCTTTTTCACTCTTCTTCACTCTTCATCACTCATCTTCACTCTTCTTCACTCATCTTCACTCTTCTTCACTCTTCATCACTCTTATTTCACTCTTCATCACTCTTCTTCACTCTTCATCACTCTTCTTCACTCTTCTTCAATCTTCATCACTCTTCATCTCTCATCTTCACTCTTCTTCACTCTTTATCACTCTTCTTCACTCTTCATCACTCTTCTTCACTCTTCTTCACTCTTCATCACTCTTTTCATCACTCTTCTTCACTCTTCATCACTCTTCATCACTCTTCATCACTCATCTTAACTCTTCTTCACTCTTCATCACTCTTTTTCACTCTTTTTCACTCTTCTTCACTCTTCATCACTCTTCTTCACTCTTTATCACTCTTCTTCACTCTTTTTCACTCTTCATCACTCTTCTTCACTCTTTTTCACTCTTCATCACTCTTCTTCACTCTTCATCACTCTTCTTCACTCTTTTTCACTCTTCATCACTCTTCTTCACTCTTCATCACTCTTCATCACTCTTCATCACTCTTCTTAACTCTTCTTCAGTCTTCATCTCTCTTCTTCACTCTTTTTCACTCTTCATAACTCTTCATCACTCTTCTTCACTCTTCATCACTCTTCATCACTCATCTTCACTCTTCTTCACTCTTCATCACTCTTTTTCACTCTTCTTCACTCTTCATCACTCTTCTTCACTCTTCATCACTCTTTTTCACTCTTATTCACTCTTCATCACTCTTCTTCACTCTTTTTCACTCTTCTTCACTCTTCATCACTCTTCTTCACTCTTCATCACTCTTTTTCACTCTTATTCACTCTTCATCACTCTTCATCACTCTTCTTCACTCTTCATCACTCTTTTTCACTCTTATTCACTCTTCATCACTCTTCTTCACTCTTCATCACTCTTCATCACTCTTCATCACTCTTCTTAACTCTTCTTCAGTCTTCATCTCTCTTCTTCACTCTTTTTCACTCTTCATAACTCTTCATCACTCTTCTTCACTCTTTTTCACTCTTATTCACTCTTCATCACTCTTCATCACTCTTTTTCACTCTTCTTCACTCTTCATCACTCTTCATCACTCTTTTTCACTCTTATTCACTCTTCATCACTCTTCTTCACTCTTCATCACTCTTCATCACTCTTCATCACTCTTCTTAACTCTTCTTCAGTCTTCATCTCTCTTCTTCACTCTTTTTCACTCTTCATAACTCTTCATCACTCTTCTTCAGTCTTCATCACTCTTCATCACTCATATTCACTCTTCTTCACTCTTCATCACTCTTTTTCACTCTTCTTCACTCTTCATCACTCTTCTTCACTCTTCATCACTCTTTTTCACTCTTATTCACTCTTCATCACTCTTCTTCACTCTTCGTCACTCTTCATCACTCATCTTCACTCTTCTTCACTCTTCATCACTCTTCTTCACTCTTCTTCACTCTTCATCACTCTTCATCACTCATCTTCACTCTTCTTCACTCTTCATCACTCTGTTTCACTCTTTTTCACTCTTCATCTCTCTTCTTCACTCTTTTTCACTCTTCATAACTCTTCATCACTCTTCTTCACTCTTCTTCACTCATCTTCACTCTTCTTCACTCTGCATCACTCATCTTCACTCTTCTTCACTCTTCACCACTCTTTTTCACTCTTCATCACTCTTCTTCACTTTCATCACTCTTCTTCACTCTTCATCACTCTTCATCACTCTTCTTCACTCTTTTTCACTCTTCATCTCTCTTCTTCACTCTTCATCACTCATCTTCACTCTTCCTCACTCTTCATCTCTCTTCTTCACTCTTCATCACTCATCTTCACTCTTCCTCACTCTTCATCACTCTGTTTCACTCTTTTTCACTCTTCATCTCTCTTCTTCACTCTTTTTCACTCTTCATCACTCTTCTTCACTCTTCATCACTCATCTTCACTCTTCTTCATTCTTCATCACTCTTATTTCACTCTTCATCACTCTTCTTCACTCTTCATCACTCTTCTTCACTCTTCTTCAATCTTCATCACTCTTCATCTCTCATCTTCACTCTTCTTCACTCTTCATCACTCTTCATCACTCTTCTTCACTCTTCATCACTCTTCTTCACTCTTCTTCACTCTTCATAACTCTTTTCATCACTCTTCTTCACTCTTCATCACTCTTCATCACTCTTCTTAACTCTTCATCACTCTTCATCACTCTTTTTCACTCTTTTTCACTCTTCTTCACTCTTCTTCACTCTTTATCACTCTTCTTCACTCTTCTTCACTCTTCATCACTCTTCTTTACTCTTTTTCTCTCTTTTTCACTCTTTTTCACTCTTCTTCACTCTTCATCTCTCTTCATCACTCTTTTTCACTCTTCTTCACTCTTCATCACTCTTCATCACTCTTCATCACTCTTCTTCACTCTTCATCACTCTTTTTCAATCTTCATCACTCTTCTTCACTCTTCATCACTCTTCATCACTCATCTTAACTCTTCTTCACTCTTCATCACTCTTTTTCACTCTTTTTCACTCTTCTTCACTCTTCATCACTCTTCTTCACTCTTTATCACTCTTCTTCACTCTTCTTCACTCTTCATCACTCTTCACTCTTCTTCACTCTTCATCACTCTTCTTTACTCTTTTTCTCTCTTTTTCACTCTTTTTCACTCTTTTTCACTCTTCTTCACTCTTCATCACTCTTCTTCACTCTTCATCACTCTTCTTCACTCTTCATCACTCTTCATCACTCTTCATCACTCTTCTTCACTCTTCATCACTCTTCTTCACTCTTTTTCACTCTTCATCACTCTTCTTCACTCTTCATCACTCTTCATCACTCATCTTAACTCTTCTTCACTCTTCATCACTCTTTTTCACTCTTTTTCACTCTTCTTCACTCTTCATCACTCTTCTGCACTTTTATCACTCTTCTTCACTCTTTTTCACTCTTCATCTCTCTTCTTCACTCTTCATAACCCTTCATCACTCTTTATCACTCTTCTTCACTCTTCTTCACTCTTCATCACTCTTCATCACTCTTTTTCACTCTTTTTCACTCTTCTTCACTCTTCATCACTCATCTTCACTCTTCTTCACTCTTCATCACTCTTTTTCACTCTTTGTCACTCTTCTTCACTCTTCATCACTCTTCTGCACTTTCATCACTCTTCTTCACTCTTCATCACTCTTCATCACTCTTCTTCACTCTTTTTCACTCTTCATCTCTCTTCTTCACTCTTCTTCACTCTTCATCACTCATCTTCACTCTTCTTCACTCTTCTTCACTCTTTTTCACTCTTCATCACTCTTCATCACTCTTCTTCACTCTTCTTCACTCTTCATCACTCTTTTCATCACTCTTCTTCACTTTTCATCACTCTTCTTCACTCTTCATCACTCTTCATCACTCTTCTTAACTCTTCATCACTCTTAATCACTCTTCATCACTCTTTTTCACTCTTCTTCACTCTTCATCACTCATCTTCACTCTTCTTCACTCTTCATCACTCTTTTTCACTCTTTTTCATTCTTCTTCACTCTTCATCACTCTTCTTCACTCTTCATCACTCATCTTCACTCTTCTTCACTCTTCATCACTCTTATTTCACTCTTCATCACTCTTCTTCACTCTTCATCACTCTTCTTCACTCTTCTTCAATCTTCATCACTCTTCATCTCTCATCTTCACTCTTCTTCACTCTTCATCACTCTTCTTCACTCTTCATCACTCTTCTTCACTCTTCATCACTCTTTTCATCACTCTTCTTCACTCTTCATCACTCTTCATCACTCTTCTTAACTCTTCATCACTCTTCATCACTCTTTTTCACTCTTTTTCACTCTTCTTCACTCTTCTTCACTCTTTATCACTCTTCTTCACTCTTCATCACTCTTCATCACTCTTTTTCACTCTTTTTCACTCTTCTTCACTCTTCATCACTCATCTTCACTCTTCTTCACTCTTCATCACTCTTTTTCACTCTTTGTCACTCTTCTTCACTCTTCATCACTCTTCTGCACTTTCATCACTCTTCTTCACTCTTCATCACTCTTCATCACTCTTCTTCACTCTTTTTCACTCTTCATCTCTCTTCTTCACTCTTCTTCACTCTTCATCACTCATCTTCACTCTTCTTCACTCTTCTTCACTCTTTTTCACTCTTCATCACTCTTCATCACTCTTCTTCACTCTTCTTCACTCTTCATCACTCTTTTCATCACTCTTCTTCACTTTTCATCACTCTTCTTCACTCTTCATCACTCTTCATCACTCTTCTTAACTCTTCATCACTCTTAATCACTCTTCATCACTCTTTTTCACTCTTCTTCACTCTTCATCACTCATCTTCACTCTTCTTCACTCTTCATCACTCTTTTTCACTCTTTTTCATTCTTCTTCACTCTTCATCACTCTTCTTCACTCTTCATCACTCATCTTCACTCTTCTTCACTCTTCATCACTCTTATTTCACTCTTCATCACTCTTCTTCACTCTTCATCACTCTTCTTCACTCTTCTTCAATCTTCATCACTCTTCATCTCTCATCTTCACTCTTCTTCACTCTTCATCACTCTTCTTCACTCTTCATCACTCTTCTTCACTCTTCATCACTCTTTTCATCACTCTTCTTCACTCTTCATCACTCTTCATCACTCTTCTTAACTCTTCATCACTCTTCATCACTCTTTTTCACTCTTTTTCACTCTTCTTCACTCTTCTTCACTCTTTATCACTCTTCTTCACTCTTCTTCACTCTTCATCACTCTTCTTTACTCTTTTTCTCTCTTTTTCACTCTTTTTCACTCTTCTTCACTCTTCATCTCTCTTCATCACTCTTTTTCACTCTTCATCACTCTTCATCACTCTTCATCACTCTTCTTCACTCTTCATCACTCTTCTTCACTCTTTTTCAATCTTCATCACTCTTCTTCACTCTTATTCACTCTTCATCACTCTTTTTCACTCTTCTTCACTCTTTATCACTCTTCTTCACTCTTCATCACTCTTCTTCACTCTTCTTCAGTCTTTATCACTCTTCTTCACTCTCCATCACTCTCCTTCACTCTTCTTCACTCTTCATCACTCTTCTTTACTCTTTTTCTCTCTTTTTCACTCTTTTTCACTCTTTTTCACTCTTCTTCACTCTTCATCTCTCTTCATCACTCTTTTTCACTCTTCATCACTCTTCATCACTCTTCATCACTCTTCTTCACTCTTCATCACTCTTCTTCACTCTTTTTCACTCTTCATCACTCTTCTTCACTCTTCATCACTCTTCATCACTCATCTTAACTCTTCTTCACTCTTCATCACTCTTTTTCACTCTTTTTCACTCTTCTTCACTCTTCATCACTCTTCTTCACTCTTTTTCACTCTTCATCTCTCTTCTTCACTCTTCATAACCCTTCATCACTCTTTATCACTCTTCTTCACTCTTCTTCACTCTTCTTCACTCTTCATCAATCTTTTTCACTCTTTGTCACTCTTCTTCACTCTTCATCACTCTTCTGCACTTTTATCACTCTTCTTCACTCTTCATCACTCTTCATCACTCTTCTTCACTCTTTTTCACTCTTCATCTCTCTTCTTCACTCTTCTTCACTCTTCATCACTCATCTTCACTCTTCTTCACTCTTCATCACTCTTTTTCACTCTTCATCACTCTTCTTCACTCTTCATCACTCTTCTTCACTCTTCTTCAATCTTCATCACTCTTCATCTCTCATCTTCACTCTTCTTCACTCTTCATCACTCTTCATCACTCTTCTTCACTCTTCTTCACTCTTCTTCACTCTTCATCACTCTTTTCATCACTCTTCTTCACTTTTCATCACTCTTCTTCACTCTTCATCACTCTTCATCACTCTTCTTAACTCTTCATCACTCTTAATCACTCTTCATCACTCTTTTTCACTCCTCTTCACTCTTCATCACTCTTTTTCACTCTTTTTCACTCTTCTTCACTCTTCATCACTCTTCTTCACTCTTTATCACTCTTCGTCACTCTTCATCACTCTTCATCACTCTTCATCACTCTTTTTCACTCCTCTTCACTCTTCATCACTCTTCTTCACTCTTTATCACTCTTCTTCACTCCTCTTCACTCTTTTTCACTCTTCTTCACTCTCCATCACTCATCTTCACTCTTCATCTCTCTTCATCACTCTTTTTCACGCTTCATCACTCTTCATCACTCTTCATCACTCTTCTTCACTTTTCATCACTCTTCTTCACTCTTCATCACTCTTCATCACTCTTCTTAACTCTTCATCACTCTTAATCACTCTTCATCACTCTTTTTCACTCCTCTTCACTCTTCATCACTCTTTTTCACTCTTTTTCACTCTTCTTCACTCTTCATCACTCTTCTTCACTCTTTATCACTCTTCTTCACTCTTCATCACTCTTCATCACTCTTCATCACTCTTTTTCACTCCTCTTCACTCTCCATCACTCATCTTCACTCTTCATCTCTCTTCATCACTCTTTTTCACGCTTCATCACTCTTCATCACTCTTCATCACTCTTCTTCACTCTTCATCACTCTTCTTCACTCTTTTTCACTCTTCATCACTCTTCTTCACTCTTCTTCACTCTTCATCACTCATCTTAACTCTTCTTCACTCTTCATCACTCTTCTTCACTCTTTTTCACTCTTCATCTCTCTTCTTCACGCTTTTTCACTCTTCATAACTCTTCATCACTCTTTATCACTCTTCTTCACTCTTCTTCACTCTTCATCACTCTTCATCACTCATCTTAACTCTTCTTCACTCTTCATCACTCTTTTTCACTCTTTTTCACTCTTCTTCACTCTTCATCACTCATCTTCACTCTTCTTCACTCTTCATCACTCTTTTTCACTCTTTTTCACTCTTCTTCACTCTTCATCACTCTTCTGCACTTTTATCACTCTCCTTCACTCTTCATCACTCTTCATCACTCTTCTTCACTCTTCTTCACTCTTCATCACTCATCTTAACTCTTCTTCACTCTCCATCACTCTCCTTCACTCTTTTTCACTCTTTTTCACTCTTCTTCAATCTTCATCACTCTTCTGCACTTTTATCACTCTTCTTCACTCTTTTTCACTCTTCATCACTCTTCATCACTCTTTTTCACTCTTCTTCACTCTTCATCACTCTTCATCACTCATATTAACTCTTCTTCACTCTTCATACCTCTTTTTCACTCTTTTTCACTCTTCTTCACTCTTCTTCACTCTTCATCACTCTTCTTCACTCTTCATCACTCTTCATCACTCTTCTTCACTCTTCATCACTCTTCTTCACTCTTTTTCTCTCTTTTTCTCTCTTTTTCACTCCTCTTCACTCTTCATCACTCTTCTTCACTCTTTATCACTCTTCTTCACTCTTTTTCACTCTTCATCACTCTTCTTCAGTCTCTATCACTCTCCTTCACTCTTCATCACTCTTCATCACTCTTCATCACTCTTTTTCACTCCTCTTCACTCTTCATCACTCTTCTTCACTCTTTATCACTCTTCTTCACTCTTTTTCACTCTTCATCACTCTTCTTCAGTCTTTATCACTCTCCTTCACTCTTCATCACTCTTCATCACTCTCCATCACTGTTTTTCACTCCTCTTCACTCTTCATCACTCTTCTTCACTCTTTATCACTCTTCTTCACTCTTCTTCACTCTTTTTTTCTCTTTTTCACTCTTCATCACTCTTCATCACTCTTCATCACTCTTCATCACTCTTTTTCACTCTTCATTTCTCTTCTTCACTCTTTTTCACTCTTCATAACTCTTCGTCACTCTTTATCACTCTTCTTCACTCTTCATCACTCATCTTAACTCTTCTTCACTCTTCATCACTCTTTTTCACTCTTTTTCACTCTTCTTCACTCTTCATCACTCATCTTCACTCTTCTGCACTTTTATCACTCTTCTTCACTCTTCATCACTCTTCATCACTCTTTTTCACTCTTTTTCATTCTTCTTCACTCTTCATCACTCTTCTTCACTCTTCTTCACTCTTCATCACTCTTTTTCACTCTTCATCACTCTTCTTCACTCTTCTTCAATCTTCATCACTCTTCTTCACTCTTCATCACTCTTTTCATCACTCTTCTTCACTTTTCATCACTCTTCTTCACTCTTCATCACTCTTCATCACTCTTTTAACTCTTCATCACTCTTCATCACTCCTCATCACTCTTTTTCACTCTTCTTCACTCTTCATCACTCTTCTTCACTCTTTATCACTCTTCTTCACTCTTCTTCACTCTTCTTCACTCTTCATCACTCGTCACTCTTCTTCAGTCTTTATCACTCTTCTTCACTCTCCATCACTCTCCTTCACTCTTTTTCACTCTTCATCACTCTTCTTCACTCTTCATCACTCTTCTTCTCTCTTTTTCTCTCTTTTTCACTCTTCTTCACTCTTCATCTCTCTTCATCACTCTTCTTCACTCTTCATCACTCTTCATCACTCTTCTTCACTCTTCATCACTCTTCATCACTCTTTTTCACTCTTCATCACTCTTTTTCACTCTTTTTCACTCTTCTTCACTCTTCTTCAGTCTTCATCACTCTTCATCACTCTTCTTCACTCTTCATCACTCTTCTTCACTCTTTTTCACTTTTCTTCACTCTTCATCACTCTCCTTCACTCTTCATCACTCTTCATCACTCTTCATCACTCTTTTTCACTCCTCTTCACTCTTCATCACTCTTCTTCACTCTTTATCACTCTTCTTCACTCTTTTTCACTCTTCATCACTCTTCTTCAGTCTTTATCACTCTCCTTCACTCTTCATCACTCTTCATCACTCTCCATCACTCTTTTTCACTCCTCTTCACTCTTCATCACTCTTCTTCACTCTTTATCACTCTTCTTCACTCTTCTTCACTCTTTTTTTCTCTTTTTCACTCTTC
The DNA here is from genome assembly GCF_026437365.1 of Eucyclogobius newberryi. Lineage (NCBI taxonomy): Eukaryota > Metazoa > Chordata > Actinopteri > Gobiiformes > Gobiidae > Eucyclogobius > Eucyclogobius newberryi. Next base: position 39,035,156 of record NW_027316389.1, on the reverse strand, counting down.
ATCACTCTTCATCACTCTTCATCACTCATCTTCACTCTTTTTCACTCTTCATTTCTCTTCTTCACTCTTTTTCACTCTTCATAACTCTTCGTCACTCTTTATCACTCTTCTTCACTCTTCATCACTCATCTTAACTCTTCTTCACTCTTCATCACTCTTTTTCACTCTTTTTCACTCTTCTTCACTCTTCATCACTCATCTTCACTCTTCTGCACTTTTATCACTCTTCTTCACTCTTCATCACTCTTCATCACTCTTTTTCACTCTTTTTCATTCTTCTTCACTCTTCATCACTCTTCTTCACTCTTCTTCACTCTTCATCACTCTTTTTCACTCTTCATCACTCTTCTTCACTCTTCTTCAATCTTCATCACTCTTCTTCACTCTTCATTACTCTTTTCATCACTCTTCTTCACTTTTCATCACTCTTCTTCACTCTTCATCACTCTTCATCACTCTTTTTCACTCTTCTTCACTCTTCATCACTCTTCATCACTCTTTATCACTCTTCTTCACTCTTCATCACTCTTCTTCACTCTCCATCACTCTCCTTCACTCTTTTTCACTCTTCATCACTCTTCTTCACTCTTCATCACTCTTCTTCTCTCTTTTTCTCTCTTTTTCACTCTTTCACTCTTTTTCACTCTTCTTCACTCTTCATCTCTCTTCATCACTCTTCTTCACTCTTCATCACTCTTCATCACTCTTCTTCACTCTTCATCACTCTTCATCACTCTTTTTCACTCTTCATCACTCTTTTTCACTCTTCATCACTCTTCTTCACTCTTTTTCACTCTTCATCACTCTTCTTCACTCTTCATCACTCTTTTTCACTCTTTTTCACTCTTCTTCACTCTTCTTCACTCTTCATCACTCTTCATCACTCTTCTTCACTCTTCATCACTCTTCTTCACTCTTCATCAGTCTTCATCACTCTTCTTCACTCTTCTTCACTCTTCATCACTCTTCATCACTCTTCTTCACTCTTCATCACTCTTCTTCACTCTTTTTCACTTTTCTTCACTCTTCATCACTCTTCTTCACTCTTCATCACTCTTCTTCACTCTTCTTCCCGTTCCCCTTACTGCCGCCGCGCTGCCGCCGCGCTGCCGCCGCGCTGCCGCCGCGCTGCCGCCGCGCTGCCGCCGCGCTGTTGCTCTGGAAATGGGACTTGAGGCTCTATCATTAGATCCGATGGCAAGTCTTTATACGAAGTGTTTTGCATAATTACAAACCAAAGCCGGAACAGAACCCTCGCATTTTATGGGTCACAAAGCATCAACAATTGGCGCATTATTGTCCACCAGAGTCCAGCCGCGTGAGCCGCGCCCGCGCCGCGCCTGCGGCCTGAGGCAGAGGAGGAGGGAGAGTCACAACTCAAGCAGTGTCCCCATGTGCACGCGCACCAACACACGCACGCGCTTTGAACGGGTCAGTCCTAATGGGTCAGTGCTGTCCTGAGCCAAGCCGTGGCGGCGTGAGCGCGCGCGCTGGGGCTTCAAACGTTTTTTCTGGATTTTGTGTCCGACCAAACCAGACCGGAACCAGCCTCACGACACGGCCGCGCGCGGCGGGAGGGAAACCACGTCATGAAATAATTACGTCAAAACGTTTTGCTTTGTACACTTTCAATAATGTTTCCTTTTTATTTCAATTGAAACCACTAAACACACAAGTAATACAAATAATAAACTTCAGTATTTAATCTGAAGTAACCGTTTAACAATGAATATTTCAATTAAAAAATACATGTGTACATTTAAAATATGTGTCTATAGATTTACTAAATAAAACAAAATATTATATCTGTCATAATAACCACGAGACACACGCGCTGCGTAACGGACATAAACGAACATCAGCAGTTTGACGTGTCCTCGGTCTGCGCACGGCAAAGCGGCCCTGGTCATGTCCCGTGCGGCCTGTGCGGAGGAGAGGCGGCGGTAGAGGCGGCGCGGCAGCGCCAGCAGAAGCGGCGGCGCGGCAGAGGCGGCGGTAGAGGCGGCGCGGCAGCGCCAGCAGAAGCGGCGGCGCGGCAGAGGCGGCGGTAGAGGCGGCGTGGCAGCGCCAGCAGAAGCGGCGGCGCGGCAGAGGCGGCGGTAGAGGCGGCGTGGCAGCGCCAGCAGAAGCGGCGGCGCGGCAGAGGCGGCGGTAGAGGCGGCGCGGCAGCGCCAGCAGAAGCGGCGGCGCGGCAGAGGCGGCGGTAGAGGCGGCGCGACAGCGCCAGCAGAAGCGGCGGCGGCAGAGGCGGTGGCAGAAGCGGCGGCGCGGCAGAGGCGGCGGCAGCAGCGCGGCAGAGGCGGCAGAGGTGAAAGGTGCAGAACAGCGCCATCTCGCTGTGTCGCTCGGAGCGCAGCGGCCACAGAAGTGTTGTGTTCCTCTCCCGCGGTGTCTCGCTCTCATATCACACAGAGCGGGGCCCCTGAAGGCCCCTGAAGGCCCCGAGCCCTGCGGGGCTCGTGTGACGTAGACCACGTGGAGCAAGAAGAAAACGGAGGAGGTCTGACTCGGACTGTAATCTAATTCAGCCAAATGATCAGTGCGAACACACGGGCAAAGGAGGCCCCTGGCCCCACTGGGCTCCACGCAGGGCCCCGCGCAGGTCAGTGGGACAGATAAAGAGGTCACTCTGAAATCACAGACATCATTTACGTTCACTCTTCGGCTACAGCTCCAGGACTATTTGGCCCCCGTGGCCCCCGTGGCCCCCGTGGCCCCCTTTGGACTGACTTTAGACGCATTTCTCCAAAGTCCCCGCGGTGTTTGGAGCAGGAGGAGCAGGAGGAGGAGCAGGAGGAGCAGGAGGAGGAGCAGGAGGAGGAGTAGGAGGAGCAGGAGGAGGAGCAGGAGGAGGAGGAGCAGGAGGAGCAGGAGGAGGAGCAGGAGGAGGAGCAGGAGGAGGAGCAGGAGGAGCAGGAGCAGGAGGAGCAGGAGCAGGAGGAGCAGGAGGAGGAGCAGGAGGAGCAGGAGGAGGAGCAGGAGGAGGAGCAGGAGGAGGAGCAGGAGGAGCAGGAGGAGCAGGAGGAGGAGGAGGAGCAGGAGGAGGAGCAGGAGCAGGAGGAGGAGCAGGAGCAGGAGGAGGAGCAGGAGGAGGAGCAGGAGGAGCAGGAGCAGGAGGAGCAGGAGGAGGAGCAGGAGCAGGAGGAGGAGCAGGAGCAGGAGGAGGAGCAGGAGCAGGAGGAGGAGCAGGAGGAGGAGCAGGAGGAGCAGGAGCAGGAGGAGCAGGAGGAGGAGCAGGAGGAGCAGGAGGAGCAGGAGGAGGAGCAGGAGGAGCAGGAGGAGGAGCAGGAGGAGCAGGAGGAGCTGTGAAGGATCAAATACACTTGATAAAGTCATGTTGCATTGACTCTAACATTTGTCTTTTAGAATCACGTCGAACCAATGAGTTCAAAGAAAAATGATCATTTTCAGGGTCAAAGGTGAAACGGCCTAAAACATGTTTCATGTTTCTAATGTTTCTGGATCAACACAAGTTCTCTTTCTTTTCCTTTTTGTTCATCATCTTTTAAGGAATTTCTGAATAAAGCGTCCTGTCTGTTTGTGCCATGACAACGCAAAGGAAGGAGACAAGGAGGTAAGAGGAGAGGTAGAGAAGGAAAGAAGGAGAGAAGGAGAGAAGGAGAGAAGGAGAGAGGGAGAGAAGGAGAGAAGGAGAGAGGGAGAGAAGGAGAGAGGGAGAGAAGGGAGAATGTGCGGGGTGTGAGTTATTATTGTTAAGGCTCCAGCATCGAGTCGAATTACACCAAATGAATTTCACAGTTTGAGGAAGTCGTGCCAAGTGACGACACACACACACACACACACACACACTCACACTCACACACTCACACACACACACACACACACACACACACACTCACACACACACACTCACACACACACACACACACTCACACTCACACTCACACACTCACACACACACACACACACACACACACACACTCACACACACACACTCACACACACACACACACACACACACACACACACACACACACACACACACACACACACACACTCACACACTCACACACACACACACACACACACACACACTGTGTCGTCACGTCACGCACTGACGCGCGCCGCATCTTTAAAGTGCGTGAAAAAAGCTCAGTAAATAAAAGACTCATTATTATACAATACAGACTAAAAGAGCAATCTGCATTTTATATAATTTACATTTATAAATACAAATGAGTCCCCATTAATACGGTTTAATAATTGTATCGTGGCATTTGGAGAATTTGACATCAACAATGAAATCTAAAAGAAGCAGATAATAAAAGGTTAATAATAAAAGGAGCTGTAAATTAAGACTCAACGAAACGAACTATAAAAAGAACAATTGAAATATTGTTTCTGGAATGGTAATGTTGGTCTGGACTTTAATAACAGAACAGTGGAATTATTAAATGTTCTCTCTCTACACGCCTAAACAATTATTCGGTTGATAATGTATTTAACAATAATAATAATAATAATCATTTGCTGGCACTTTTCTGATTTTATTTGGGAAATATATTGATACAACGATCATTACTTTTCACAGTATTTCTCACTGGCTTCACCACCAACACGAAGAAACAAAGAAACATCTTAAATCTAACGAATATTATTTTAGTTTTGAGTCAGAACTGTATTTTTGTGCTTAGATCATAGTTTCTTCTTCGCTTTATCATCCACTGTGGCCTTTTCCGCACGGCCTTCCAGCCGCAGACGCGGTGTCACGCTCCTGCTGGCCCCGGGGCGCACCGCACTCACACCAGCAGCACCGCGGGTCGGGAGCACCCACGGGGCAGCGGTGAGTCCGCGGCGGCGCACCCAATGGGTGAGCTTCAGAAATAAAGTGATCGATTTTGGAGCGGATTAATCTTTAAATATAAAGTGATGAATGTGTCGTCTGCGGTCGGTGCCGGGTGAAGTCCTCCGCCCGGTCCGGACCTCTGTCCTCCCTCCCCTGTCCCCTGTCCCCTGTCCCCTGTCCCCTGTCCCCTGTCCCCTGTCCTCCCTCCCCTGTCCCCTGTCCCCTGTCCCCCCTCCCCTGTCCCCTGTCCCCTGTCCCCTGTCCCCCCTCCCCTGTCCCCTGTCCCCTGGTATTTCCCACGTGCAGAACTGAGTTACATTTACGCGAAAACCTGAAGTTTTCCTCATGATTTCCGAGGTGGAAAAAGTACTCCATTTTGTAGAAAGTAAATAGCCCATGAAACAAGTTTAAAAATGGTGATGTTTGGTTACGAAATAATCCCTCAAACATATAAGTACAAAATACTAATAATGTAGTACAGTAGAAAGTACAGCTCCTGCTTTCAAAGTGAAGTAAATGCACTTGTATTTACTGAAGTACTTTCACTTTAGTTACTGAAAAGTACACTGTACCTTTTTTTTACAAAAGAAACTAAATGTATTTCATAAAAAGAGTGAAAAAAAAAGAAAAATATTTCTCACAGATTTTCAGAACTATTAAAGAGTCAAATTTGAATGAATAAATACCATAATAATTGCACTTAATAAAGCATGAACAAAGACTTAATTCATGGTGAACAAATAGTTTATTACGAATGATTGAGGTAATAACACTCTGATCCTCATTCCTATTCCAAACCTAAATTAAATAGTTACTTAGCCTGAATAAAGCTTAATAAAGGATATGTTCCTTCTGAAGTATTTGTTAAATGAAGTTGTGGTCACTATGAAGGACCAGGAATGGTGCTGGTTTTGTCTTTGATGTGTTGAATCCGTTTTCCCCTCAAACTCGGGACTTGAACTCAAAAGCTTTGGTCAGAGGGACACCGTGAATGTGCTCCAGTACTTCAGAGGAGAAAGTCCAGGTACCTGCTCCACATAAGTAAAAATACAAAGCGCCTGCTGTAAAATGTACTTTGGTGCAGTACTTTCCACCACTTCATTACAAATACTTACATACTGTGTGGAGAACTGAGCTGTATATTTTTAAAACATTCTTACATTTACTTACTTATTAAAACAACTCAACTCAGCTTCAAACTGTTAAAGCGACAGTGCGTCACATTCTTCAGAGCATTCTCCATGGAGACAGAAACCTTTAATCCGTTGGACGAGTCAGGTTTGTGGAGATGGAGCTCACAGTAAGTATGCTCGTTTTTCTGCTTTTAAGATCAATAAGATATCCCAAAGGAAAGTTTATGTTTTTATTTTAGATTATATTATGGCTAAAATGTGAAATACTGAGGCTCCATTGAAGACACAAAAGAATGATATAAAATGACCCTAAATGTTTGTCTAAAAGTAACACAGGTTTTTTCACGCTTTTTACTACATTTTGGCAGTAGCACTTGTACTTGTAACGGAGTACATGGGACTGTACTTTTACTTGAATACATCCTCAGTGTCTCAGTGTCAGGTAAATATGTGTAAAGTGGGACAGTCAGGTTTGAGTCTTTGTATTTTAAAACCCACGCACTTCTCCTGGTAATTCACGTTGTACTAATCATGTAGAGAATTTGCAACAGGATATAGATGTATACATATATATGTACATATTTATTGTGCTTATGATTTATCTGAAGTCTCCTCACACTGAGGGGCCTCACTCACTGAGGGCCTCACTCACAGAGGGGCCTCACTCACAGAGGGCCTCACTCACTGAGGGCCTCACTCACAGAGGGGCCTCACTCACAGAGGGCCTCACTCACTGAGGGCCTCACTCACAGAGGGGCCTCACTCACAGAGGGCCTCACTCACTGAGGGCCTCACTCACTGAGGGCCTCACTCACAGAGGGGCCTCACTCACAGAGGGCCTCACTCACTGAGGGCCTCACTCACTGAGGGCCTCACTCACAGAGGGGCCTCACTCACTGAGGGCCTCACTCACTGAGGGCCTCACTCACTGAGGGCCTCACTCACAGAGGGCCTCACTCACTGAGGGCCTCACTCACTGAGGGCCTCACTCACAGAGGGGCCTCACTCAGAGAGGGCCTCACTCACTGAGGGCCTCACTCACTGAGGGCCTCACTCACAGAGGGCCTCACTCACAGAGGGCCTCACTCACTGAGGGCCTCACTCACTGAGGGCCTCACTCACTGAGGGCCTCACTCACAGAGGGCCTCACTCACAGAGGGCCTCACTCACTGAGGGCCTCACTCACTGAGGGCCTCACTCACTGAGGGCCTCACTCACAGAGGGCCTCACTCACAGAGGGCCTCACTCACTGAGGGCCTCACTCACTGAGGGCCTCACTCACTGAGGGCCTCACTCACAGAGGGGCCTCACTCACAGAGGGCCTCACTCACTGAGGGCCTCACTCACTGAGGGCCTCACTCACTGAGGGCCTCACTCACTGAGGGCCTCACTCACAGAGGGCCTCACTCAGGGCCTCACTCACTGAGGGCCTCACTCACTGAGGGCCTCACTCACAGAGGGCCTCACTCACTGAGGGCCTCACTCACAGAGGGGCCTCACTCACTGAGGGCCTCACTCACAGAGGGGCCTCACTCACTGAGGGCCTCACTCACTGAGGGCCTCACTCACTGAGGGCCTCACTCACTGAGGGCCTCACTCACAGAGGGCCTCACTCAGGGCCTCACTCACTGAGGGCCTCACTCACTGAGGGCCTCACTCACAGAGGGCCTCACTCACTGAGGGCCTCACTCACAGAGGGGCCTCACTCACTGAGGGCCTCACTCACAGAGGGGCCTCACTCACTGAGGGCCTCACTCACTGAGGGCCTCACTCACAGAGGGCCTCACTCACAGAGGGCCTCACTCACTGAGGGCCTCACTCACTGAGGGCCTCACTCACTGAGGGCCTCACTCACTGAGGGCCTCACTCACAGAGGGCCTCACTCAGGGCCTCACTCACTGAGGGCCTCACTCACTGAGGGCCTCACTCACAGAGGGCCTCACTCACTGAGGGCCTCACTCACAGAGGGGCCTCACTCACTGAGGGCCTCACTCACAGAGGGGCCTCACTCACTGAGGGCCTCACTCACTGAGGGCCTCTCTCACGGGCCCGCTCTGCCACATCAAGTTTAGAGCCTCAATCTGGAGCTTCTTAACCACGCTCCTTTCTGTGGTTTTAACCAAAAATAAACACATTTGCAGTGCTCAATTTTACCCATATTTGTAATTCAAATTCGGATATGTACAGCACGTGTTTGTGTCATATTTCTGATATTTGGTGTAAAATAGATATTTCGAGCTTTTGAATAACGTTTCACATCAAATCAAAATAACAAAAAAGCTGAATGTATACTTTCACTTCAATACAAATTAGGCAGCAGTACGTGTACTTGTGTCAGAGTACATTTGCCGTGTACTTGTACTTGTGTCAGATTACATTTGCCGTGTACTTGTACTTGTGTCAGATTACATTTGCCGTGTACTTGTACTTGTGTCAGAGTACATTTGCCGTGTACTTGTACTTCGTTTGCGGCTTTGTTTCTGCGGTTTCGAGCCGAGTTCCCACCGCGTGTTAAATATCAGGCTGCGATTTACCAAACTCTGCATGAACGTGACTTATCTAACCCACGTCTCTTCAGAGGAGAGTTTGCCCACCCACGTCCCCCACGTCCCCCACACACCCCCACGTCCCCCACACACCCCCACGTCCCCCACACACCCCCACGTCCCCCACACACCCCCACGTCCCCCACACACCCCCACGTCCCCCACACACCCCCACGTCCCCCACACACCCCTGCACACGCGGCACTCAGCGGCAGACAGCGGCACGGCGCGGCAGGTGCTCCAAGCTCGCGCCGCTTCAGGACGTTTCACAGACTCAAAGCAGCAGTGCGTGTGCGCGCGTGCACGTGCGTGTACGTGTGCATGTGCCTGTGTGCGTGCGCGTGTGTCAAAGGTGCTCTTTTGTGCCTCTGCTAACAGAAGAGCCCAGCAGTAGCAGCAGAGGGGACAGTTCCAGGCGCCACAGGTAGATGGCACACTTTGACCACATTTCCGCGCTCTGCTGCAGGCGCGGCACCGGGCACCGGGCACCGGGCACCGGGCACCGGGCACCGGGCACCGGGCACCGGCAGGACGTTTGTACCAGAGAAGAACCAGCTCCGGACACAACAAGACTTGTTTAGGGCCATTTTATTATGAACCGAATCAAAGGGGAATCTAAATAAGCGCGTGCACTGCAGATGTAACAAGTAACAAAGCAGCACCTTTTTCTATTGTGTCAAAAGCTCTAAATATCTATTTAGACATTAGTCAGATAGGTTTGAATATATATATATATATATATATATATATATATATATATATATATATATATATATATATATATATATATATATATATATATATATATATATATATATATATATATATATATATATATATATATATATATATATATATATATATATATATATATGAAAATAGACATTTTTTAAATAGATCCTTTTTCATATTTGGGCCTCTGTTTTGCCTTCACTTTTTACTTTTACCCTGACCTAAACATGTAAGAACTGTAAATAAGCTATATAATCATAATATAATAATAATAATACGAACAATATAAAATAAAACAGTAAATATGATTAATATTATTATAGTTATTATAATTATGGCAGTGATGAATATATGAAGGATAATAGCATCTACTGTAAGCTGTCCTTCTGTCAGAGTGAATTTGCCAAGATGCAAATAACGCGTGTTTTTTCCCGCACGTGCCCGTGAAAGTGCGCGTGTGTGTGCGCGCGTGTGTGCGCGTGTGTGTGCGCGCGTGTGTGCGCTTGTGTGTAAGTTCTCTGATTAAGCGTGTCTACAGGGGCCACTCTGATCACTCCAAACCTCCAGCAGCACTTTGACGCGCACGTAAATAAAAGTGACGTGAGTTGCGCCTCATTAGCTCCCCGCACACTTCTAATAAACCCGCACCAATGAAATAAAATCTAAAAATCTGTCCCGCAACTGTGTCCCGCAAGCAGCCCCGCACTGCCCCGCACTGCCCCGCACAGATAACTCAAGCGTTTAGGCAGAGAAACGCGCTGATGAAGCCGCTCCTCCCGCGGCTCAACCGGATGCGCCACAGCGAGGCCAAAGGTCCACGCGGCGCGCGCGCATAATCAGTGGTTTGCAGCAGTGACCAATCACAAGCGCGGACCCGGTTTCAAAGTTGAACTGCGTGACCAAAAGATAAGAAGAGAACCCACCGAGACACGCACGGGTCAAACTGTGAGGGACCGGACCCCAGAGTCGTACTAACGGTCCCGTGCGCGTGCGTGCACATGTGTGTGTGTGTGTGTGTGTGTGTGTGTATGAGTTGGTTTAAACGTTATAGAAAAAATCTGTTGGATCATGAAAATGATTTTTTTCTGCCACGTGCATGTGCGTGCGTGTGCGTGTGTTTGTGTATGTGTGGGTGCGTGCACGTGCTTGTGCGTGGCAGGGTCAGGGTTGTTTGCTGCAGACCAGAGGCAGCAGGTTATAAAGGACACTCCAGGTCAGCGCGCGCGCTCATGACGCACGTCACTGAAGAAAAGTCCTTTTTATTCTGAATTTCGTGTTCCTTCACATATGAAATAAAACATGATGCTAAAACCAAATCAGGCCCATTAAAACAATGCACGTGATATATTACCATATGATTTTGTATGAATTATTGAGGGCCATGGCTCTGAGGGCTCATGTCCCCTGCACCACAGCACTGCACTGTCTGCTGCACCTGAGCGGGACACACAGGGTTCAAATGTCTACTTTCAGTACTTTCAGTACTTTCAGTCTCCAAATACATTTGAAAAAGGTGATCAATGTTTTAAAAACAGGAAAAAGCTCTAACCTTGAGCTGCTGCTTTCCTGAGAAATGATTTGGTTATTCATTAATCACTTTGAGAGTTCAAAAGGGCAACATCCCGCCACGGCAGATTGACTCCAGAGCCTCCGCTCACGCGCGCACGCTCACGCGCGCACGCTCACGCACGCACGCTCACGCACGCACGCGCACGCACGCGTGGGGCCAGTCAAGTTCACAGGGACAACAAAACAAAGACATAAAAAAGAAAACATGGAAAAGCGTCTGGTTCAAATTCATAAATTATAATTTAATACCAAGAACAAATTTACAGCAGAATGCTTGTTTACAATAAGCTAACACAAACAAACAAGAATTGTGTTCAACTCTAAACTTTCACACACTCACATTTATCACTTGCAATGAATAATAATAATAATCAATAAAAAAAGTATCTATACGTTATCAATACCCTGCAGTCATATATTTTATATATTTATATAAAAAGGTGGGTCAGTTGAAACTGTTCATAATTACAATCATGGTTCATTCTGTGGTCACTGCTCAGTCTGAGTGGACACACGGTGGTCTCTGCGTGTGCGCGGGCGGCCGGGAGGAAAAGCCCCCGACCAGGACAAAAGCGCGCACACACACACGCACAGTCACGCACACACACGCGCGCGCACACTCAGGCACGCGGACTCTCACGCACACACACGCACACACCACGGCACCTGTCCCAGACCAAAGGAGCAATGACACTAAACTCCTTCATCCAAACCTGCTCACCCTGTTTACATCTGCGCCACAATGAACAGCGCCTCTTTCTTTTTGTTGCTTTAAATACAAGGGCTAGTGAATGCACAGATTATATCTATACAGTCCAAAACAGAAGAAAAACATTTACATTTATATATCAAAGGTAAAATAGGGTAGCGACCTGTGGCCATGCGTTCACAGTCTGATACATGAAAAAGAAAACATTTGTCGTATTATGTATATACATTACAAACAGAACTTTCAGTGCTACTAGCTAAGTCTGCCACTCAATTTGAAGACCGAGAGAAACAAAATGGCAACCACAGAATTCTTCTTAATCACATATAGTTTTGTAGAAACAAACAAAACAAAAAGAACCAAATGAATTGACCTATATTTACAAGAAATACTGCCTTGAAATTGTTCCAAGTGAAATTTATACGCCTGCACTTGAAGTTTCAATTTGCCCCCCAAAAATGTTCTGAACTTTAACGAGGTTTGGGTAAGAAATCACATCATGCTCGCCAGGCACTTATGCTGAGGAGAATAAAGGCTGACGTTTCAGGGACGCTGTGATAATACTGCCATTAAACACTACTCTGGCTACCACTCAAACTTTCATGACCCTTGACCTCTCCTTATTCTCTTTTAACATCATTACAATTGGTATTTTGGGATCCAGAATGTAAAGTCAGTGCATTTTGATGCATACATCTCCTAGTACGCGTTACGCACATGAAGCATTAGCATCAGCACTTGTTGTTTTCACCACTTCACAAAGGGAAGACGAACTGAGCGGATTCCAAAAACACCAGAACTTTGTAAAGTCGTGTTGATGCAAAGAAGGCTGGGTCAGAATCTTGAACGTAAGTGCGTTTTGCAGCCTCGAGTCTCTACACACCTATACAACTCCTATTGCTGTGGGTCTTTTAATTCTTTTTGAGAAACATTTTCAAACATAATTCCACCTTTTGTTGAAAATAACACCATATGTAGTACTACAGAAATCACACAGGCCGGTTTGAAACCAGGAAGGAGCAACAAAGAAAGTACAAAACACAGCTATACATGGACACAGGACAAGTCATCTGAGGGGAAAAGAAAATATTAATCCCTTTCTCTATTTTTTCCCCATTTTAGTCAAATTATTTGAAATGCACTTATTAATACTTAAATTTCCCTCATAAGGATGAACAAAAACAATCCCTTTTTACGCCGTTTTCTTGCATTATTAAAAAAACACTTCAACATTAGGGCTTGCCACTTTTGAGAGTTCAGTTTTAGGAGCAGGGGTGGGATGGGGATTCACAGTCATTTAGTGTCTTTCTTCATTGAGAGCCAGCCCCGTGTAACAGCCGGTTTTGCTTTTTTTTATTCCTTCCACAAAGCAGCTATAATCATGTCCCCCCTTCTCCTGCAGCCTCACACTGCAGCCACCGTTTTGTGTGTTTTGTCTCTGCAGTCTCTCCTCTTACTGAATGGACATGTAAGGCCAGTTAAAACTGCTCCCCGACAGCAACATATCCCTGATGAGAGTTTCAATGGGGGTTTTACCTACCAATCGGACGAAAAACAATTGTTCTATGACCGAGGAGGAGACCGTGCGCAGGGAAGGCAAGCGGAGTAAGAGTTTCCCGAAGCGAGTGGGCTGGTTGGGATACTGGCTCCGGACGTACTCCTCCAGGGCGCACTGGGACTTCTCCTGCAAACTTTCCACGTGGGCCACATCTGAGAGGCCACAAGCATCTGGGAGAAGAAGAAGGGGGGAAAGCAAATAAACATTAATAAGGAGCGTGTTCCAAATGCTCTCCGTGGGTTTCCCTTTCCCTGCGTGCGCGCTAATTCTCCCGCGACTGATGGCCTGTCAGAGCGCGGCCGAAGACAAATACACGTCTCCAAACGATACCCTTTTATTCCCATGAAGATTAATTTGACTATTATAAGCTTCCTGGGTGATTCAATTGCCACTATTAAGCGTTTTACACACGCATATGTTTAAACACACGCTTTGAAACGCTGCTCTGCAAAACTAAAACCATAAACGTTACAAATACAACTCTCAAAGGAGCGTTTGAGGCCATGATTTATCACAACACATTCAACTGATTGTCCAAACAAAAATAAAGCATGATTCGCGTTTGTACGTGACGTTTTTTTTTTTTTTTGCCCAATTACGTCCGCGCGTTAAATTCAAAGAATGCGCGGACGTGGCTTCGTTCCAAATCGCGGCGCCGCGTGACGTTTTATGGCCGCAAGAATAACAGCGTTCTTGTTCTCAGCGGTGCCACCTTCAAAAAGCTGAAATAATAACGCGTATTCGTGGCTGAAAGGTGTGTTTTGGTGCGGAGAAGGGAGACGCAGCGGAGAGAGGAGCAGAGGGGCGCGGGGGCACGTTTGGAGACCTCGTGACCTTTCCTGAGCAGAGATTTAGAGAGGGAGAGAAAGAGCCCCCAGCCGTCATACTACACCATCAGAGGCGCGGAATAATCACGGCTGCACGGCGGCGGTGCGGGGGCGGCAGCTGATCGGGGGTCGGTGCCAAAAGAACACCCGCGTACGAATGCACGCGTTTGGGGAAGTTAGTCCAGTACAGAAGGCAGTGACAGCGCATGTGAAGCTGGAGACCCCGCGGTGGCCCCAGAGTGTCACGTCCCGGGTCAAAGGACCAGGACCAAAGAACCTCACACTCACAGCTTAGATTTGATCCAAAATGACGAGCTTCTTTATTTATTTGGACAGATTTATTTGGTGACAACCTTAAATAAGATCATATATTCATATAAAGTGTTTTTCAGACTTCCTATAAGTGATCTGTTCTTCTGGATCTACCTCTGTATCTACCTGCGTTGCACCAATGAAATTTCCCCATGTGGGACAATAAAGGATTATCTTATCTTATCTTATCTTATATTAATACTGATAGTGATTATTATTTCCTCAAATGCAAGATTAAACGTGCAGCAGCATTTATTTAGTCTAATTTACATTTAGAAAATGCTTGTCTTTTTCATATTTTAAGTTAAAGAAAATAATTGTACGCTTCATGCTTTATCTTATTTCTCAAAACAATATAAGTAGTAATTACAAGCTTATTTTAAATGACCATTTTTCCAGTGCACAATTCAAGCTGTTCCTTTTATTTCCAAGTGTGTTATTTCAAGAAACATATAGTCTGCCAGTTATAGAGGTAAACACACTCTTATCTTATTGGCAGCTAAATTGCAATGAACAAATTGGAAATCAGTATCTTAAACATCTGAAATAAATCAAGTGAACTGCGCACTACATCTGCACTTGTCAAGACTGCACCAATCACGATTCATCCTCCAATTCAAATCACTTTAACTGGCGCAGACATTCCCCGTTGGCACCTGCTTTCAAACGCTTGTAAATCTACACCTCCACACACACATTTATTATTTTATCTCCCGTTTTAACGCCGGAGCTAAGGTCATTCAAGTGTTGCAAACGTCGGGTCATGACCTAGTTCTGGAGACGCCTCGAGTCTTTCCCCCGAAACGCGCTCCTTTCTGCACTTTCTGTCTCCAAACTGTCCAAGAGACACCACCGCGTCTGTCCTGTCCTTCCAGCAACACCAGAGCAAAGCCACCACAAGCACAAGTACAAGCACAAGTACAAGCACAAGTACAAGTACAAGTACATGCACAAGTACAACCTGCGCCCGGCTTTTTTACTACGTGCAAATGGGACAACATTAGGGCTTGTCCTTCCGCGTCTGCGCCCCTCCCCCCGCGCAGCCTCGCATCATTTATATCTGTCACAGCCTCCAAACAAGACGTGCCGCACACACACGTGATGAAGGGCAAATCAAAGCCTTATTGGAGCTTTTAACGTGCGTAACGCGCGTGTTCTGGAGTTAGAAGTTTAGTCTTTAATGAGTAGAAAATAAATGGTGCTGTGTTGTTTTGAGAGGGAGAGAATTGAAATGTATCTGTGATCGTGGCATTATTGTGTGTGTGTGTGTGTGTGTGTGTGTGAGTGTGTGTGTGTGATAATTCGCTTGATTAACCATGTGTTTGTCTTTATTTGCTCGCCCAAGGCCTGTGCGGGAGCAGAACGTGTCAGAAGAAGATTTCAAACGTACACGGGCCGAAGGCTAGATTTAGGTCAGCGCGGGGAGTTTTTAGGCACAAGATGGACACGGACAAACACACGTCCCGGTCCAGTCCGACCGTCTTTCCTCACCTGTAGTGAAGAGGACGATCGCCTTCAAGCAGCTGTACTCCGCCGAGTCCACGTGTAGCGCCTTGAGCTTCTCCACCTGCTCCTGGAAGATGCGTATGTGGTCCATGAAGGCCACCACTCTGTCCGCGGACATGGGCGACGCGTGGAGGCCGGCCGCCGCCAGCAGGGGGGCCACGTGCAGCGGCATGGAGCACTGCGCGGCGTTCAGCACGAACAGCTCGCTCCACGTCAGCCTCAGTAGCGCCACCTGGTCGGTGATCTGCAGGTCGGGGAAGAAAGGGATATTCCGGGCCCACTCCACGGCGCTGAAGAGCATCCGCGCCGCCAGCTCGCAAATGTTCTCGATGCCCATGATGTTGTTGGGCTGCATGCACTGGGAGCCGTAGCGGGACGTGGGGTAGGGCTCGGCGCGCAGCAGGAGGGAGATATATCCCGAGAGGTAGGAGTGGCAGTGCAGCGGGTCGCCGTTGGTCAGGGCGAACTGGCCGTGGTGTGGCTGCGTGGGTGGCACTCGTCCCCTTTGCACGGCTGCAGTAAAAAGAGAAACTACAGATATTGAAGCCTGAATTCTGCAAGTCAAACTCAAATGTCAAATACATCACATAGTAATGCACAGTAAAGTGCAAGGCCTATCAGTCCTAACATAGTAACATGTAATATCACACTGGGGATGTCACAATGTCAAATCAGAACGTTACGAGTATTTTTGTGAGAAACACAAGTGGAATCCTTCATTTGCTTCCTTCACAGGTTTAATAGACCTTCAATAGCTTTATGAAATCAAACTTTCTGAATTACGTATTGCAGTGTAGGTTGAACTGTAACTGCCTGTACAATTCTCAATTAGTATTATTTTTTGTTCTTACCATAATATCGTGATCTGATTCATCACAAATATAAATGATGAAATATCTTGATATCCTAACATCACGTATGGATGTTCCATTTGAATGTTACTATTCATTGTGAAAAGAAACAATTGGAGTATGACTGGCGCTCAGAGCAAACATGAAAGACTTTTCATTTCTCACTTTAGGAAATCAAACTTTCTGAATCAAGTAATGATACTGGCACGTGATCAGCCTGATACTATTTAAAAAGTACTTTATACGTACTTTATACGTGTATATACTTGCTTTTTTTGTCCTACGAATTGAACTGAAATTACTCACTGATGCTGCCTACGATTATATTATTTTCTAGCTCTTACGAATATATTGTGAATAATCACGATGATCGATTAATCGTATAATCCTGACACACACACACACACATACAGACAGACAGACACACACACACACTCACACACATACACACTTACTTGTATTACAGTTTTATTAAAGACAATAGGGACACGCTAAGCTCTTATCACTACGTTTGCTATCACTCCCGAGGCTTGATTTTAAACTCGTTTTGAACAGTGTGCAGCTTTAAAACGCTGTTCTTCTCCACAGCAACATGAGCTGCTGTGAAGGCGCACAAAGGAGCCAGGGAGCCCTTCAATCTTTAACCCTTAACCTCCTTACACATTCAGCTCCTTTTACTTCACGTCTATTTTCGCCTGATATTCGGATCGATGAATATTTGCGCCGTGCTGGACGCGAGCTCCGCGGCTGCAGCACGCGCGCCGCGCGGAGCTCGAGATGGATGTAGCACAGCACGCTACATCTTAATAATTCTCCACTCGCCATAACAGCGCAGGAGGCACATTGTGTCATGGATCTGTCCGCGTTGAATCAAGGACTAAATATAATTTGTGTGCCCTGGTCTGACCGCGGCCGGTGGCGTTTTAGATGGTGAAAGCAGAGCGCGGGGGCTTTGGAGTGGAATACAAAGACGAGCCCGGGTCTGGAGCGGCTCGGCGCGGCTCCACCGCTCACTCTGCCCCGGCTCAGAGCGCGTGCAGAGCGGGCAGAGAGCGCGGGCAGCGCCGGGGCCACGCTCACGCTTTTGTCTCACAGCACGCACAGACACACAGTATGAGCAGAGAAATAAAAAGTCCCAATACCTTCCCGTCTCATGCCGACTTTGAGGCATTTTTTGAGGCGGCAGTACTGGCACTGATTGCGGTGGTGTTGGTCAATTGGACAATTCCTGTTGGCACGGCATGTGTAGGTGAGGTTCCGCCGTACGCTCCGTTTGAAGAAGCTTTTGCAGCCCTCGCAGGTGAACTGGCCGTAGTGCTTCCCGCTGGATTTGTCCCCGCACACCACGCACTCGATGTGCTGCGGCTGCTTGTCCGACTGCTGAGAAGACTGGTTCGACGGCGTGGACTGCGTGTTCGGCCCCTGCACGGGAGTCTGCGGGGTCGGAGGGGCGACCTGAGACGCGGTCAGGCTCAGCTGGCCTGCCCCGGCTGTGGGAAGGGATAGTCCGCCTTGAGTCTGCGAGGAAAGGGCGCCTTGGGTGTCAGCCACATCGTCCTGGGAGCCTCTCCACACTACCATTGCCATATCTATCAGTCAACGGAAAGTAACTTTTTGTCTGCCGTTTTGCTGTCGCGGTGGAGGTGTCTCTGGGAAACGCGGTGAACTGGGACTCGCACCAAATGTCAGCCCGAGCCTTCGGTGGATCCACTCTCAAAGTGACGGCTGATGGCTGTTGGAGGAGCAGCAAAGCACGCGTTCAAAAGTGATGCGATGATGAGCCGAGTCGCTGCCCTGCGCTTAAAGGCCAAGTCCAGGGGCGCGTACAGTCGGCCATCCACCCATCAATGCGACGGCTCAGTGTTGTGACCAGAGCAGCATGGACCCTCAGAGGATGGAGCAGCCGCGCGCCTCGAGCTCCACAAAACAAATGGGAGTGCTACTATCAAGTTCCAACTCAAGTCTCGAAGAAAATCACCAACTGCGTGAATTGTGCGTGTTCTTCCTTTTTCTTCCTGTGAGGAAGCGCCAGCCGCGCTCAAGCCAATGTTTGGAGAGCCTGAAATAAGAAGACAACTCGTCTCCCAAAAAGACAAAAACAAAAAATAAAAACACAAGGATCACAACCTACAAAGCTCCTCCGTGCGCGGAAAAGACTCGGGAAAGGAGTGCAGAATCAAAGTGATCAAATATGTTAAAAAGGCGGAGGTTAGGAAGTGATTTGCGATTGGAGCCGCGCTGGCAGAATGCTTTCTCTCTGATCAGCTCACTGAGCTCTCTATATAGTGAACTTTGACACGACTGCTGCAACTTAGCACACGTTTCCATGGAGACGCGCTGCCATATAAGGAAGCAGAGTGTGTTTGACTGGTCAGAGCTCAGGGACCTCCCCCTCAACCCCATTGGCTGCTCGGCACTTGTGCTACTTGGTGCTGTGCCAGAGCCAGCGTGGAGGTCGAGAGGCCGCTTGGTCCTAAAAGGAGACGGTTCATGCTGTCAGACTATAGCTTTTACTCACATGCACAGCCGATAAAGCCGTTGCAATTTCAGCTTGTAAAATATATGCAATACTTTATTCTCATGCGCCATAACACACGGCGCAGACTGCGGAGCGCGGCACGCACCGTTTCTTTGTCACAGTAAAGCACATTTTACACACGCTGAAATGACAGTAACCAGCTATTATCATAATATTTAACCCAAAATTATATTATTATGGCTCAAATTAATTCAAGCGCAGACGTGTGTGAATAACGGTTATACAAGCATGATGCAGACACGTGGATAACGCGCACACAACTTGTATAAAACGTATGAAATCCAATCCAGAAAAATGAAAGACAGTTTATCAGACAATGAAGTGCTCTTTCCCGCCTTCACTGCGCGCGCTCACAGACCAGCTCAGAGATATTCCTCATGCAAATGAAAAAAAAACTAATAATAATCATACCGAATGGTGTGGGCCGCTTCATGTATCACCTACATGTCTGCTGCGGGTCACAGAGGCCAAAAGTCGAGGTTCACAAGTCACTGCTTTGTGTGGAGCTAAGCCATGCACTTTAAATAGGCACTGCGCGTAAAAAAAAGACATTGGAGGTCAAAGGCCACGCTCCAGATGAAAGTAAAGCCACTCGCCAATAAACACCAGAGTCACTCGTATGTTGCGCCTCTATAATTGGAGACAATGCGAGAATGGAGGAATGCCTTTAATGTCGTGTACAGTGTGGGCTTTTTGCGTTGGTTAATGATTTTCACGCGTGTATTTAAAGCACCAGGACGCGCCTCACAACCAGCACCAGCCAGAGTGGGTAAACGTTGACCCGAGTCCGGAAGATGAACCTTCACAGAGTGGAGAAGAGAGAGAAGCAGACAGGAGCCATGCATTGTGTCCACAGCCAGGCACCGCAAACCGCAGTGTATGTGCGCCCCCTAGCGAGCGCGGAGTCACACCTCCCTTCAAAAATGAGATTCAATTTAGAGCAGGCGTCCGACGCGGCTTCAGTCTCCCGCGCCGAGCACCTCCTCACCAGCACGAGCGGCAGCAGCGAGCCCCGCGCGCCACGTCCACGCACGCCCCGCACAAGTTGGATTTACACTCGTTTTTTTTTTTATTTGACCTCCCCGTTCTTCTGCGTTCTTCTCCGCGGTGGTATTCTGTTTTTCCTCTTGCATGTTCACGCTTCACGCGGTGTTGTTTAGTGTCGGTGTGTTGCAGAAGCGGGAGAGAACGCTCAGAAGCATCCCGAGAAAAGGATTTTTTTGACATCGGTAAGTATCATTTTCCCGCTGAATTATGTGCAGTTTACTTAAAAGAATAAAAATAGTTTCGTTCAACGGCGTTTTACAACCAAAGCAAGCATTTGGTAAATGAAATAAAGCCCGTCGTAGAGACGAATAAAGCACAACAGCACGAGAGGTAAATAACGTAGCCTACGGGCGGACCTGCCACTTTTACGCAGCTCATTAGCCTCGCACGGTAAATAAAGGCACACACTCATTCAGAAGTTCTTTGACAGCAGCTCTGCAGCAGCAGGAGGAGCAGGAGTGTGTGGACACCAGGAGCAGACCTACCAAAGGCATACGCGGCTGCTGACTCGTCCGGAGCGGCGTGCATCTCGTCTCCTAATGCTATCAACTTCTTCTTTTCGCCTCACTTTTATTTGGAAAACTCAATGGCTCAACGACAAAACTTTGCTTGAGTGACGCGCACGTGAGCTCTCCGGGATGAACAGCAGCAGGGACAGAGGCGCGCGCTATGGAGAGAGTCTGAGAAGTGTGAAGCCGAGCGGAGGAGGGGATGGTGAAGAGTCCGAAACGTGCGCGTACCGCGGCTTTGTGCGCGCGGCTGCAGAGCGGAGGGGCGCGGGAGGGGGAGGCAGGGGGAGGCAGGGGGAGGCAGGGGGAGGCAGGGGCAGGCAGGGAGGGGGCGACACCTGTCTTTAAGTATGGCGAGCGGACATTCTTTCTGACACCACGGAATTATTGTTGCGTCCACGGGAATTAACGCCTCGATTTAGTTTAACATTACGGACTGCAATGTAACTTTAATTAATTTGATTTGATATATTTATATTTTATTTTAATTAGGTTATTTAAACACATTATGACGTTATTATTTTTGTAATAATATGAATTATAATAATAACACGTATCGTTGTTATTAGTATAATAATTATTATAGTATAATTTAATCATTTCATTTTTTTACTGCTTTGAAAATAATCATTCGAGGATTTCACGCTTCCTGTTTTTGGGTTTAACAATTATGAATAATTAGGGCAATTTTAAAAAAAGCAAAAATTATATATTTTGAATGAGAAAAAAATATTTCCCAAATTGTGTCACATTCATGAGTTCCAGCTTCCTGTTTTCTGCTACATTTGGAGCACTTTCATTTTCACTAATCAAAAGATATTTCTCAATATTCTGCTTTAAATTGCTGTGCCAACAATCTAATTTCTCCTTATGTTTTTAATTTGATCTGACACTTCCTCTTAAGCGTCTAAGCACACAATAGTTTTTTTAATGCTAAAATTATGTAAATTTCGCTTTCTCATTTGATAATGTTTATGATTGACTATAATGTTACTGCAAATGTGACATGTATTTTTCCGAGCTGAGAAACCAAAGCAAAGCGCGTGATGGGCGCAGCGCGGCCCGCGCGCGTAAACTGGACGCGTGTAAACATTCCCACGAACCAGAGTCGTCTTTATTTGCTGCAGGGGAAGACGTTTCCTGTGGGTGATTAGCGCAGTAGGACGCGAGCACTTTTTACGCACTCACTCTCCATGACAACAATAGCACCAGTGCCACCGCTTTTGCTTTGGTGCCCAACGGGACCTGGATCGATTAAGACGAGACGGGAAGATGTCTCCTACACACTAAATATTTACTGATCGAGCCGCGCGAACAGGGGCCGCGTAACGATTTCCCCCGCGCAGAAAGCACTTTATTATTGTTAGGAAAACAAAGAATACGTTTGAGGAGGCGCGCGCTCAGCCGCTGATTGGGTGAGACGGATCGATAGGTTTGTACGTAAAGAAAAGAGGTTAGGGACTCACGCACCGGGCAATTAGCCTTTTCCGCGCGGTGTGCGCCGCTGACCAGCAGATATTTAAGGACACATGATGTGTTGAAGAACATGTTTAAGTCTCATTTCTTTGACTCACTTTTAGAGCCTGAAGATGGCGGCTCAGCTGCGGCTCAAACGTGTCGAGCTAAAGAACAGTCCAAAAGAAAGAAGTTCTATCCATCCTGATGGAAGAAGGATGTTACCACAGCAACGACATGCCTGCATTCAACAAAAAAGTACTCTTTTTCAAAGTAAAAACTTGGATACAGTTTTTCGTA
This sequence comes from Eucyclogobius newberryi, assembly GCF_026437365.1. NCBI lineage: Eukaryota > Metazoa > Chordata > Actinopteri > Gobiiformes > Gobiidae > Eucyclogobius > Eucyclogobius newberryi. The sequence continues at coordinate 39,012,756 of NW_027316389.1, read as the reverse complement.
CTATACTTTTACTCCAACATTCATCATATTTTTAAACCTTAACTTATGACTTCCTCTTCTCACCCAGAGTCATCCTACAACGGACCAAACTTGCATCTTGCCGACATGAAGTAGTTTGTCTCATTTTTGTTGCATCCTATTTTCACATAATCGGATGTTAATAAAGTCAGTTACAGACACTGAGTTTCCCCACTCTAAACTCTTGCTTGAGTGATTGCTTGACTACTTTCTGCTCCTCCTTGAGTCCCACGCTGCGGCCTTACTCGAGTACTGCTTTGGATTACTCGTGGGTAATGATCACATTCCATCGGACTCGCGTTGACATTTACTTTGTTCTGTGCGACCATCGTGACTGTTTGCTGACTGGCTCGGT
>NW_027316389.1:38984883-39007383 GCF_026437365.1 Eucyclogobius newberryi | reverse complement strand
TAGGTCCAATGTCCTCAAACAAGGACAACTTGACCTGAGCTGCAACAAACTTGATACATAATCAGGCAAAATGCCCCAGAACAAACATTTAATCTTGAAATTCAATTGAACAGATTAGAGAACGTGGTGAATAGGTGTACGTATGCTAACGCTAGCTAGTGTCTGGTATGTTAACGTAACATATGAACAGTTATTCAGATAAATATAGCATAAAGAACATGCTAACAGATAACTATAGCATAAAGAACATGCTAACAGATAACTATAGCATAAAGAACATGCTAACAGATAACTATAGCATAAAGAACATGCTAACAGATAACTATAGCATAAAGAACATGCTAACAGATAACTATAGCATAAAGAACATAATAACAAGTTTAGCAAAGCATCAGTTTTACCCCAAATCACTAAATCCTTTGAATTCTTCTTCCTCTGTGTCACTTCTAAACAACTCCACAAACTCTACAGGAAGAGGAAGTGCAGATTCTTCTTCTGCGTCGCTTAGAGCCTAGAGCGCCCTCTTGTGATCTTGTGTGAAAATAACAAATACAGTGAACCCTCGCTATAATGCGGTTCACTTTTCGCGGTCTCGCTGCTTCACAGATTTGCATCATGCATTGTGTTCTGTATTCTGATTGGCTAAACAGTCTCTCCGCGTCTTCTCTACCTGTGTGTCAATAACGTTACACCGTTATTGACACCCACAATGTCGACAAAACGTTCTGCACCGACAAAGGTGTTCGTCCAAATGATAACTCCACTTTAGGTTTGGTTCATTTATTTAGCGAACACCACGTTCATGTTAGCCAACACAACAACGTCTCCCTCGGTCCCATCCAGACACGTAATACAGGTAAACAGAACAGTATCGCCCCCTAGCTGTCAGGCATGAGAAGTGAAACTTAGAGAAGTGAAACTTAAGAAACTAACAAAAGGCACTTGCGTTGGGCCCAAAAGGCCGAGGAAGATGAAACTATTGCAGAAAAAGTTCAACTTAAAACAACAACAAACATTTATACAGCACTTTTATTTGTTAAACAAATGCTTGGGCCTGTAAAAAGGTTTTGTTCCTTTCAATGTTTTATGGAGTATTTCATTGTATAATAACTGTAAAAAAATAAAGGTTTCTACTTCACGGATTTCGCCTATCGCGGGTTCTTTTTGGAACGTAACCCCCACGATAAACGAGGATTCACTGTAATATCACATAAAAGTCGCTCTGGAGTATAAGTCGCACCCCGGCCAAACTATAAAAAAAAGTTGCGACTTATAGTCCAGAAAATACGGTACCTCATTGTTCATGATTAGTCAATGATTATTGAACATTTATTTGTGCTTTGTATTTCTGCATTTTCATAAAATGTGACCAAAAAGCATCAGGTTGAATCAGATTATAGAAGAAACTTGATAACTTTTAATTTTACAGTGTTCAGTATAGTTATATGATATATACAAACTTGTTATATAAACTATGATATTGTCTGGTAATGGATAAAAGTACATAAAGTAAATCTTACTCTAAAGAGGCGTGGCTCTTGTGTGTTGCAGGAAGTCCAGACCTGGAGGAAGAGTTTCTTCTAGAACCTGAGGAAATACAAGCAGCATAAGTACTGTGCATACTGCATACTGTGTGTTATTATTGACAGTGGAGCCTGCAATATGTAGCATAAGCACATTAGCACGTTAACACATTAGCACGTTAGCACATTAACACGTTAGCACATTAGCACGTTAGAACATTATCAGGTTAGCACATTATCACATTAGCAGGTTAGCACGTTAGCACGATAGCACATTAGCACATTAGTACATTAGCACGTCAGCACAGTATCACATTATCACGTTAGCACTTTAGCACATTAGCACATTAGAACAGTATCACGTTATTAGGTTAGCACTTTAGCCCGTTAGCACTTTAGCACATTAGCACTTTAGCTCATTAGCACTTTAGCACTTTAGCACATTAGCATATTAGCATGCAGGTAAACTCTTTGGGCTGGTCGTTAGCTGGTTAAAGTGACTAATGCAGCTGAAGATCACACACAACAAAAACAAGCCTCTGTTTCCATCCTATCGACCGGCTCTGCAGTACTTTATATATGTGTGTGTGTATATATATATATATATATATATATATATATATATATATATAACATTTTGTGACTGCATTTGGAGATAAACTGTTTTTTACGATTGAATAAACACTAAAATCTAAAGTTTTGCCCAATTATATAAACCTCACACTCAAGGAGCAAAACTGGGCCTCAGATCTGCTCCACTGTCACACAATAAGTCAGTTCACACTTTGTGCACAACAACACACACAGTGATTTACAACACTGAACACACCCATGTGCCAAATGACCACACCCATGTGCCAAATGACCACACCCATGTGCCAAATGACCACCCATGTGCCAAATGACCACACCCATGTGCCAAATGACCACACCCATGTGCCAAATGACCACACCCATGTGCCAAATGACCACATCCATGTGCCAATCCATTGAACATTGTCATCAGGTGACCAAACACAAGATCGCTTAATTGTAGACGCACCAATCAGGTTTAAGCACGATAAAAATGCAGCAGGTGAGTTCACCAAACTGAACCAAAATGGAAGGAAGAGTGAGGATGAGAAGGAGGAAGAGGAGGAGGAGGAGAAGGAGGCAGAGGCCGTGCCAGAGGTCGAGGTCAAGGTGGAGGTGGAGGTAGAGGTGGAGGTGGAGGTGGAGGAAGACTTCAGGCAGGAGGAGGAAGAGGGGGAGGAGTTTGGGGGGTTCTTTTTTGTACTGGATAAAATGTTCATGAAAACTGGGACATGTTTTTTCTTGCCATGTCGGCTTGAGTTTATGGAAAAAATAAATGACACTGTCAACAGCATGAGTCTTGTGTCCTGTGTGTGTCTACAGTCATACAAGTGTGTGTAGTGTGTGTGTTGTTCACTGTGTGTGTGTTGTCCTGTGTGTGTCTACAGTCATACAAGTGTGTGTAGTGTGTGTGTTGTTCACTGTGTGCGTTGTGCTGTGTGTGTCTACAGTCATACAAGTGTGTGTAGTGTGTGTGTTGTTCACTGTGTGCGTTGTGCTGTGTGTGTCTACAGTCATACAAGTGTGTGTGTTGTTCACCTTGTGTGTTGTCCTATGTGTGTCTACAATCATACAAGTGTGTGTAGTGTGTGTAGTGTTCACTGTGTGTAGTGTTCACTGTGTGTGTTCTTTTGCACAAAGTGTGAGCAGACATTGTGTTTACATCAAATCTGAGCGAATTCACTGTGTTCTTCAGCCATATTACTCTGTGCACTTTTCAACAGCAGTGTGTTACTGGTGTGTAACTGGTGTGTAACTGGTGTGTAACTGGTGTGTAACTGGTGTGTAACTGGTGTGTAACTGGTGTGTAACTGCTGTGTAACTGCTGTGTAACTGGTGTGTAACTGGTGTATAACTGCTGTGTAACTGGTGTGTAACTGATGTGTAACTGCTGTGCAACTGGTGTGTAATTGCTGTATAACTGGTGTGTAACTAGTGTATAACTGGTGTGTAACTGGTGTATAACTGCTGTGTAACTAGTGTATAACTGGTGTGTAACTGGTGTATAACTGCTGTGTAACTGGTGTGTAACTGCTGTGTAACTGCTGTGTAACTGCTGTGTAACTGCTGTGTAACTGGTGTGTAACTGGTGTATAAATGGTGTGTAACTGCTGTGTAACTGGTGCAAACAGAGTTAAGTCATATGCAGGGTGTGTGTTTCATATGGTAAAAAAATATAGTTTTGACAAATTATAGTTTATACAGTGGTATAATAGATTTTACACGAGGAGCTAAGGTGTTGTGCTAATTGGGTTTGTGGTTGTGCTAATTGTGTGAAGGGATTTACTAAATCAAACAAAACAATCAAGACTGTGTTTATTCAATCATAAAAAAGTGTAATAGGAGAAGATAAGACAAAGTGACAGTTTTAAATTGCTGTCAAACGTAGATGTTTGACCTGGTGTAACTCTGAGACACTGTATGGGACATGTCCTAGAGCCTGAGAGGGGCCCTCAAAGCGGCTCCTACACACTCCAGACCGCCTCGTGCTGCAGGATGTGTTCAGCTTTATTCCCTCTCTATAATGTTAACAACGTGTTTTTATGAAAACAGTGAAGTGGTTTCACAGTGAAGTCTAAACTAGAGAAAAAGACTCTAAACTCTATAGCGTCCGCCTCAGACCGCCAACAAACACTGAGCTGCAGCGTGCTGACCGCCTGGCTGCAGGTCATCATGGAGCAGGAGCACGCCGGTCAGTGGGTCACAGTGGGCGTGGCCGGGGGGGGGGGGCTTTATGTATCTACAACACACTGTGGTGTTGATGCTACATCCTGTGCTTTGTGAGCCGTGATATTAGTGACTTCGTAACAAAAACCCGCCCATTGACTTCCTGATAAGCCCCGCCTCTTCCTAGTGACAGTTCACTGTAACAAGCAGCACATGTCATCTACATGGTTCTATTCACTCAGAGGGATAATCCCAGCTAAGTACAGGATGTGGGCGGGGCTAGGGGGTAGGTGACAGCCTCAGTTACACAGGACAAAACAGTATTAAGTCGAACCTGCAGGAGTCAGTCCAAACACAACTGTGAGTAAACTAATGAGGAGTTAAAGCTAATTAGTTGTGAAATAAAAGCTGCAGAGTGGTCAGCTTCAGACCGTGTGAGCTGCAGAGTGGTCAGCTTCAGACCGTGTGAGCTGCAGAGTGGTCAGCTTCAGACCGTGTGAGCTGCAGAGTGGTCAGCTTCAGACCGTGTGAGCTGCAGAGTGGTCAGCTTCAGACCGTGTGAGCTGCAGAGTGGTCAGCTTCAGACCGTGTGAGCTGCAGAGTGGTCAGCTTCAGACCGTGTGAGCTGCAGAGTGGTCAGCTTCAGACCGTGTGAGCTGCAGAGTGGTCAAAAGACAGTGAATATTACAGGTGTGAATGCCACATTGAACAAGATAAATTATGAATCATAATATAAGGATTTCAAACGACTTTCATGTAAGAGCAACAGTTAAAAGAGTGCGGTGCCTGAAAACAGAAGTACGGTGCTGAAAAGATGGGTCCTGAGCATCCTCCATGGGTTTTTAAGTGCTTTTCACAAGCTCCGAGCGCCGAGCAGAGCTTCGTCTTCACGTTCATTACCACAAGTTCTTTTGTTGTTCTTCAAGCACACGTTCTAGCTCCGCGTCATGTGTTTGGTAAGGTTTAAGGCTTCACATGACCTGAATGACCTTCTGTTTGGGATACAGCATTAACAGCCGGTCAGAGGAAAGTGTCAGGGTGAGAAGTAAAAGGTGAGTGTCAGCAAGTAAGTGGTCTTTTTTTGACCCTGAGCTGCTTTTACTATAGCTCTGTGCTGAGCCACGTTCACACTGGTACAGTTTAGATAAAGGGTCAATTAGTACATGACTCTGACCACTGTTCACTTAAGCTTAAATGTGATTTCCATTTGTAGAGGATCTTAGCAGTAAGAGAGAGAGAGAGAGAGACAGAGAGAGAGAGACAGAGAGAGACAGAGACAGAGAGAGAGATTGGTCTGGTGTTCCTCCCTGTCTGGCAGAAGAGTGAATGCAGTGAGTGAGGACTGGCACAGGGCCCCGGGGCCTCAGGGCAGAGCTGTGTGAGGGCCACACACCTCGCTCGCTCATGTCTGCACTGTACAAGGAGAGAGAGTCACATGATGAGGCTGCAGAGCTGCTCAGTGTGCTCACAGCTGTCACTGCAGAGGCCCCAGCCTCACTGCACCGCCCGCTCAGGACACCCCCTTCAGCAGCATTAACAGTGAATGAGAATGACCACACAGGAAGCGCGCAGGGGTCAGCGCGCAGGGGTCAGCACGCAGGGGTCAGCGACAGTGAGCTTACATCCATAAACACTGGCCAGTGTCTTTTTGGCATCAGTGGTTTCAATTTCCTGCTTAATTTAGTTGAGGTTAAAGTACCTTTAATGTTTGGTTGTGGTGGTGATTGTGGAATAATAAGAACTGAAATAGTCCCCAACAAACCCAGGTATTTTGCATCAGTTACAACATCTTTACTCCGTTAACATAAATGTAGGTATTTATTTTAAGTACTGAGTTTATTCACAGAAGTTATTCTGACGGCACTCGATGCATTGTGAGGACATGGACCACACGTCCAGGAGCTCATCCACGTCAATGCTGAACAACAAGGGCCCCAAAACCGACCCTTGTGGGACACTACTTGGTACGGATCCATGAATTATTGGATCTGAGAGATATTATTTTAGCACTTGAATGGAGACATTGTAATGAGAGTGTTTGGACAGGTGGACACAGTGGACACAGTGGACACAGCACCCACAGCACCCACAGCACCCACAGCACCCACAGCACCCCCTCTGTCCAGGAGCAGCAGCAGCGGCGGCAGCGGCAGCGGTAGTAGCGGTAGTAGCGGTAGTGGAATGATGACTGCCAAAGCCGAGTTGCCCGGGAATGTGAAAATTACTGTTGTTGAAGAGTTCTGTTGTCCCCCCCCCCCCCCCTCACCTCCCCCTCCTCTCCCCCTCCCCTCCTCTCCCTCTCACCTCCCCCCTCCTCTCTTGCTCACCTCCCCCTCACCTCCCCCTCCTCTCCCCCTGGCCTCCCCCTCCTCTCCCCCTCCTCACCAGTTCACCCTATGGTCAGAAAGGAGGTTTCCTGCATATGTAATGCGTAGTATGAAGTAGCCTGATGCACAGGTCTTTTCAGGCAGTGGAACTGGGCCCGCTGAGCGTCCAATGCTGTAACAGAAGTCTCTCTATGTAATGACACTCGACCAATCAAAGCGCTTATGTGGATGTGTGATGTGCTGACAGGGAGTGAGGGAGGAGGGAGGAGGGAGGAGGGAGAGAGACGTGATGAAGGAGTGTACGGTCAGAACTGACTGAAGAGCAGTTCATCCAGAGTCCAGCGCCTCCTTGGCTTCACTCACTCCAACTGCCACAGAAAATGTTGTTAAGAGCAATTCAGTGTTTTATTCTAAAGACTAAAGGTGCATGTTTGAGATCATTGTAAGAAATAATAGGATTATTAATGAGAAATAATAATAGATGAGGTTTTATATTATTGTCATGTCTTTCCAGTCGTACAGGAGCCCGCGGCTGGTCATCAAAGGTGCCAGGGGCCCCGTGAATAAAAAGTCATGTAGTAGCTGCATCCAGACAAAGACAAGTCATTCATCACATTTATCACATGTGGGAGTGAAACAGCGCAAATCTTTACAAATGAGACAACGCTAATATAATGCTGGCAGTTATTCTGATCCCGACCAGGTCTGTCCCTGAGCATGTCACATGTAACTCAGAGCCAACCCTGGTTAAATAAGCCAGGCTTTGGCTTTGACTGAAGCTCCACAGAAGCTCCACTGAAGCTCCACTGAAACTCCACAGAAGCTCCACTGAAACTCCACTGAAACTCCACAGAAGCTCCACTGAAGCTCCACTGAAACTCCACTGAAACTCCACTGAAGCTCCACTGAAGCTCCACTGAAGCTCCACTGAAGCTCCACTGAAGCTCCACTGAAGCGCCACTGAAACTCCACTGAAGCTCCACTGAAGCGCCACTGAAACTCCACTGAAGCTCCACAGAAGCTCCACAGAAGCTCCACTGAAGCGCCACTGAAACTCCACTGAAGCTCCACAGAAGCTCCACTGAAGCTCCACTGAAGCTCCACAGAAGCTCCACTGAAACTCCACTGAAGCTCCACTGAAGCGCCACTGAAACTCCACTGAAGCTCCACTGAAGCGCCACTGAAACTCCACTGAAGCTCCACAGAAGCTCCACTGAAGCTCCACTGAAGCTCCACAGAAGCTCCACTGAAGCTCCACTGAAGCTCCACAGAAGCTCCACAGAAGCGCCACTGAAACTCCACTGAAGCTCCACTGAAGCGCCACTGAAACTCCACTGAAGCTCCACTGAAGCTCCACAGAAGCTCCACTGAAGCTCCACTGAAGCTCCACAGAAACTCCACTGAAGCTCCACTGAAGCTCCACAGAAGCTCCACAGAAGCGCCACTGAAACTCCACTGAAGCTCCACTGAAGCGCCACTGAAACTCCACTGAAGCTCCACTGAAGCGCCACTGAAACTCCACTGAAGCTCCACTGAAGCGCCACTGAAACTCCACTGAAGCTCCACAGAAGCTCCACTGAAGCTCCACTGAAGCTCCACTGAAGCTCCACAGAAGCTCCACTGAAGCTCCACTGAAGCTCCACAGAAGCTCCACTGAAACTCCACTGAAGCTCCACTGAAGCGCCACTGAAACTCCACTGAAGCTCCACAGAAGCTCCACTGAAGCTCCACTGAAGCTCCACAGAAGCTCCACAGAAGCTCCACTGAAACTCCACAGAAGCTCCACAGAAGCTCCACTGAAGCTCCACTGAAGCGCCACTGAAGCTCCACTGAAGCTCCACTGAAGCGCCACTGAAGCTCCACTGAAGCTCCACAGAAGCTCCACAGAAGCGCCACTGAAGCTCCACTGAAGCTCCACTGAAGCTCCACTGAAGCTCCACTGAAGCTCCACTGAAGCGCCACTGAAGCTCCACTGAAGCTCCACAGAAGCTCCACAGAAGCGCCACTGAAGCTCCACTGAAGCTCCACTGAAGCTCCACTGAAGCTTCACTGAAGCTCCACTGAAGCTCCCTTGTCATTTAGACTTTATGTGATTTATTTCCGTAGTGTACCTGCGTCCCTCATGAAGCCCGGGATAAACACTCTTATTGTTTATTCATTTCCCATTCATCCATCTTCTTCCACTTATCCGGGGCCGGGTCGTGGGGGCAGCAGTCTGAGCAGGGACTCCCAGACTTCTCTCTCCCCAGACACTTCTTCCAACTCCTCCGGGGGGATCCCGAGGCGTTCCCAGGATAGCTGAGAGACATAGTCCCTCCAGCGTGTCCTGGGTCTTCCCTGGGGCCTCTTCCTGGTGGGACATGCGCCCAGGAGCAGGGACTGAGCTCCTCACCTCATCTCTAAGGGATCGACCAGCCACCGGCGGATGAAACTCATTTTGACCGTTTGTATCCACGATCTTGTCCTTTTGGTCATTAAAGCTCTTGACCATAGGTGAGGGCAGAAACGCAGATGGACATTGTTTTTCGCTTTGACGCTCAGTTATCACACACTTATATTCATCCATTTTAAAGCCTTAACTCTAAAATCAAATGTACAAAACACTTTAAAAAGAATCTAAAAAACGATCGACTATTTAAACACACATCAAAGCAAGTTTATTTGTAGAGCACAATTCACACACACAACAGGGGAAAAAATCATTTCAATCACAAAACAGTTTAAGACATGAAAGATAAGAGTGCAAATAAAATCCTGTCAGTCAAACACAGCTAAACTAAACTGTTTTATCTCAGATTTGAACATTGTCAGAGAAGAACCTGTCTCACACCTTCAGGAAGAATGTTCCAGATTTTAGCTGCATAAAACTGAAACACACCAGCAGGAGGCCGGTCCATGTTTAGTCCTGACTCTGGCACCAGCAGGAGGCCGGTCCATGTGTAGTCCTGACTCTGGCACCAGCAGGAGGCCGGTCCATGTTTAATCCTGACTCAGGCACCAGCAGGAGGCCGGTCCATGTTTAGTCCTGACTCTGGCACCAGTAGGAGGCCGGTCCATGTTTAGTCCTGACTCTGGCACCAGCAGGAGGCCGCTCCATGCTTAGTCCTGACTCTGGCACCAGCAGGAGGCCGGCCCCTGAGAACAGGACTAATGTGATGGTACTTCCTGGTTCTAGTCAGGACTAATGTGATGGTACTTCCTGGTTCTAGTCAGGACTAATGTGATGGTACTTCCTGGTTCTAGTCAGGACTAATGTGATGGTACTTCCTGGTTCTAGTCAGGACTAATGTGATGGTACTTCCTTGTTCTAGTCAGGACTAATGTGATGGTACTTCCTGGTTCTAGTCAGGACTAATGTGATGGTACTTCCTGGTTCTAGTCAGGACTAATGTGATGGTACTTCCTGGTTCTAGTCAGGACTAATGTGATGGTACTTCCTGGTTCTAGTCAGGACTAATGTGATGGTACTTCCTGGTTCTAGTCAGGACTAATGTGATGGTACTTCCTGGTTCTAGTCAGGACTAATGTGATGGTACTTCCTGGTTCTAGTCAGGACTAATGTGATGGTACTTCCTGGTTCTAGTCAGGACTAATGTGATGGTACTTCCTGGTTCTAGTCAGGACTAATGTGATGGTACTTCCTGGTTCTAGTCAGGACTAATGTGATGGTACTTCCTGGTTCTAGTCAGGACTAATGTGATGGTACTTCCTGGTTCTAGTCAGGACTAATGTGATGGTACTTCCTGGTTCTAGTCAGGACTAATGTGCTCATACTTCCTGGTTCTGGTCAGGACCCGAGCAGCAGCGTTCTGGATGAACTGCAGCTGTTTTACAGCTCGTTTGGAGAGACCAGTGAGCGGCCGTTACAGTCTAATCTACTGGAGACAAACGCATGGATAAGTCTCTCTAAATCTGGTTTAGACACTATATTTTTGATTTTGGCAATGTCTTTTAGATGTAAAAAGCTGATGATGTTATTGATGTGATGTGTCTGTTAAAGTTCAAGTCTGAGTCCATTATTACCCCCAGATTTCTAACTTGGTTTGTAGGTTTTAGAGCGAGACTCTGGAGGTGACACTAACACTCTCTTTGTTTCTGTGACAAAGACGATGATTTCAGTCTTGTCTGAGTTCAGCTGGAGAAAGTTGTTCTGCCTCCACACACTGATCTGTTGGATGCAGTGACAGAATCCACTGGTCCATATTCACCTGCGACAGTGAAACATAGATCTGACTCGTCTGCATCATTGTGATAGGACACATTTTCACTGTGAATCAGCTGACCTAACGGCAGCATGTAGAGATTGAACAGAAGAGGACCCAAGACTGACCCTTGGGGCACTCCACAGGTCAGTGGCATGTGGTCTGAGACACAAAGTACTTCCTACACACAAAACACAACACGCCACACAACAGAACACTCGTCACGATCTGAGACATGTTATAGTCGCACTGTCGAAGGAGGAGAACAACATAAAGTCTGAACCAGGTGTAGCTCCAAAGACTCCAGAGTCCAAGTCTGAAACTGATCTGAAATCAGATGATAAAATGTGTTATATAAATATGAGTGTAATATGTGGGACTTATCTGCATTATAAACCAACAGAAACAGTGAAATAAAGGACCATCACAAAGTTAGATTCTTTCTTGTTAGATCTTTACCACTGAAGCGAAATCTGCTATAGATTCAGGACGAAAAGTTTCAGAACATGTGCCAAAGCGATAGAGAAAAAGTTTAACATTTAAAATATCAAGATACGAGCCAGAAAAACAAAAAAAACAACAAACTTTATAAGTGAGAAACCATTTGACCAAGAAAGATTGGATTAATGGTCTTATTCATAAAAGTAATGATTGTTCCCAGGTCAAGTCAAGAGATGCCTACAGTGCTGTCAGGCTGGAAGAATATACAGCTTTTTACACAAGGAAAAGTACAAAGGTGCAAGAAAACTCTCGAGTGAAAGTAAGTATCACACAATGTTTGAAAAAAAAAAAGTAAGAACGATTCAGTTAAAGTGTTAGATGTAGTAATGTGTTCTGATTTTTGGTCAGAAGTAATTCAAGTCAATTTCCTAATTGTATTCATATGATGCTTGCTAAACCTGGGACTAAAAATAGCCCATCAAAACCATAAAAGTATTTCTACTGCTACAGTACAACATACAGCTACTGCTCTCAACTGTAGGAAAGTATATATATATATATATATATATATATATATATATATATAGATATATAGATAATATATGTAAATGTAGTTTATTTCAGTGCTATTCATTTCCACCATTGTTGTCAGGACACAAATGCATATTGCATGTTTGACTACTCATTTCACTAAAACATAGACTTTTCTGGTGAGGTTTATTTATGTTCTTAGCAGGACATGGTCAGGACCGTACTGTAAACAAGGACTAAAGCGCGTCTAATACACAATATATATAATGACTTATTATTTAATTCATATAACTTTATTTTATTACATAAAATGTGCATAAATTGACCCTGACGTTCCCCTGAAGGTCACAATGGTCCGTGCGACTGGAATGAATCTCTCAGGTCGTATAAACCAGGAGCTCATAGACAGTCGTGAAGGGGAGAAAAGTGTCCCACAGACTTCTTAAAGCGCGTTTACGTCCGAGGAAACATCCGTACGGTAGTCGTCGAGTTCTCACTTTGTTCTCAAGTGCATTGTGGGGCTTTTCTAATGCGCCTGATGCTGTATGTTCTCTGTGTGCAACTCCAGGTGCTGCCAGGTCGTCCTTAAAAGATCTAATGAGTATTTTCCTTTTCGATTGGATGCCCTTTTAGATGCCCTTTTTACAGCTCCAGCTTCTGCATGAATGGGATCGAGCGGTTTGTAGACGCTGCGGTTCCGAGTTCGACACCTTAGTAACTGTTGCCAGCTGAGTCATGTAACAGATGAATAGAGGACAAAAAGATGGCAAAATCCCTTCACAATAACGGTAAATACATTGAATACGCAGACGTTTGACATGGCCCCAGGGCATTGTGGTTAACTAATGTCATCAGTCCCACGCACTTGTCCCTCGTCTCATTTCTGTTCGATATAGGAACACAACGTAGTGTCAGAAGTGCTGTGGCGCTTATAAAGTCGCTGAAAGGTCTGTCAAGTGTGAGAGGGAAAGGTGAGCACAAGTGTCCAACAACGATGGAAACGACCAGCCGAGGACAGGAGTTAGTGCACTCGCCACGCAACCTTTAGCATCCAGCCCCCGGAGCCCTTTGATTTATCAAAACCACACAAATAGAACAAATGTTTGTCGCTTTGAGATATTTTGTCTGCGAGTTCAGAGAAAAATCATGTGAAAACACTAATATATGAACCTTGTCAGCAAAGTCGATTCTCTGCTGCTAATGTAGGAGCCATTAAAGGGTCAACAGATGATTCCACTTCCGGGAGGCGTTCTCTTGCTGATGTGGGTGGTGACCTGTGGCTTTTGCATCGGAGTCACAGTCTCCTACAGAACAATGCTGCGCACAAGTGGAAGAGGAGGCGTTCACTTCTACATGGGCGTGTGAGCAATTCTGGGATTTACTGATTTGTAACACTTTTGTCTCAAAGGTGAACACCACAAAGCCCTGGATCTCCTACCACCCACAATGCAGCACTTCAGAATGAGACTAATGCACTAGATGTGTAATGTACAGTACGTCCCGGGTACAGCGGGTGCTTTGTCCTGCTCCCCACTGAAAAGAACTCAAACAACACAAACATGTGGACAGCACTGCAAACATGTCTGTCAGTTTAGTGTATGCAAACAAGTGTGTGCTCGTGTGTGCGTCACAGAACATGCAAAACAAGAGCATTGATTGGCCTGACCAAGCCACACCCACAGGGAAAGACGGCTTGTTGTGAAAAGATTCATGCCTTGTCATTCCATCAGCAAAGCACAAACTACAAGGTGTATAAAGCCTCGAATAATACTCACTAATACTAAATACTAAACTCTGGAGCTTGAGTGGAAGGTGCGCTAAGTTTGGGAAGAGGTGAAAACCAGACCCTGATGCCCTCCCTCAGTGTCACAGACCCTCCCTCGCACTCACCTGACCCTGATGCCCTCACACTCACCTGACCCTGATGCCCTCCCTCACACTCACCTGACCCTGATGCCCTCACACTCATCTGACCCTGATGCCCTCACACTCACCTGACCCTGATGCCCTCCCTCACACTCACTTGACCCTGATGCCCTCACACTCACTTGACCCTGATGCCCTCACACTCACCTGACCCTGATGCCCTCGCACTCATCTGACCCTGATGCCCTCACACTCACCTGACCCTGATGCCCTCACAGTCACCTGACCCTGATGCCCTCACAGTCACCTGACCCTGATGCCCTCACACTCACCTGACCCTGATGCCCTCACACTCACCTGACCCTGATGCCCTCACACTCACCTGACCCTGATGCCCTCACAGTCACCTGACCCTGATGCCCTCACACTCACCTGACCCTGATGCCCTCGCACTCATCTGACCCTGATGCCCTCACACTCACCTGACCCTGATGCCCTCACAGTCACCTGACCCTGATGCCCTCACACTCACCTGACCCTGATGCCCTCGCACTCATCTGACCCTGATGCCCTCACACTCACCTGACCCTGATGCCCTCACACTCACCTGACCCTGATGCCCTCACAGTCACCTGACCCTGATGCCCTCACACTCACCTGACCCTGATGCCCTCACACTCACCTGAGCCTGATGCCCTCACACTCACCTGACCCTGATGCCCTCACACTCACCTGACCCTGATGCCCTCACACTCACCTGACCCTGATGCCCTCACACTCACCTGAGCCTGATGCCCTCACACTCACCTGACCCTGATGCCCTCACACTCACCTGACCCTGATGCCCTCACACTCACCTGAGCCTGATGCCCTCACACTCACCTGACCCTGATGCCCTCACACTCACCTGACCCTGATGCCCTCACACTCACCTGACCCTGATGCCCTCCCTCACACTCACTTGACCCTGATGCCCTCACACTCACCTGACCCTGATGTCCTCACACTCACCTGACCCTGATGCCCTCACACTCACCTGACCCTGATGCCCTCACACTCACCTGACCCTGATGCCCTCACACTCACCTGACCCTGATGCCCTCCCTCACACTCACCTGACCCTGATGCCCTCACACTCACCTGACCCTGATGCCCTCCCTCACACTCACCTGACCCTGATGCCCTCACACTCACCTGACCCTGATGCCCTCCCTCACACTCACCTGACCCTGATGCCCTCACACTCACCTGACCCTGATGCCCTCACACTCACCTGACCCTGATGCCCTCACACTCACCTGACCCTGATGCCCTCACACTCACCTGACCCTGATGCCCTCCCTCACACTCACCTGACCCTGATGCCCTCACACTCACCTGACCCTGATGCCCTCCCTCACACTCACCTGACCCTGATGCCCTCACACTCACCTGAGCCTGATGCCCTCACACTCACCTGAGCCTGATGCCCTCACACTCACCTGACCCTGATGCCCTCACACTCACCTGAGCCTGATGCCCTCACACTCACCTGACCCTGATGCCCTCCCTCACACTCACTTGACCCTGATGCCCTCCCTCATTCTTACTCAGGGCGGTTTAGGCTACAGTCCGTCACATTCGGCACAATCAGGCCATATTATGACAGATTACTGGAGGACGAAGTCATGTTTCCATTGACCATCAAATTGTACGGGGGTTCCAAGTTTTTCTTTCTTCATTTACGCCAAGCCGCTACAGTGTTGCCCTCAGATGAGCTGCAGAGCAGCAGCGCCTTTACTTAATTACACAGATATTGGATATGAAAGCATGTTCATGGCCGATTAGCGTCTCCACTTCCATCTTTGAGAATTTCCTCTTCTTCCTCGTTTTCTCGTCCGGTCTGTGGCATCGCGTCATAACCATATGAATATGCTATATATGTTTCCAAAGCCATATATGGTAAATTAGGGCGGGACGTATGAGGGATTGGTGCAGCCCAGAAGTAAGGTGGGTTGGGCTTTAGGAGGAGGGGCGTGTGCACAGGTGTGCTGCGCAGGTTTGTACAAATCATCTGTTTAACTCTTTCAAGTACAATTTGACGCACTCTTTTATAAATGAGGCCCCAGGTGAGTTTAATGAATCACAGGGAAGCGTGAACTATTGCAAGAAGATTTGTAATGACCTTCAATCAAAATCGTGACACATTCTGAAAATGTAATGTGGCTGATCCTGCAGAGGCGGAGCTCTGCTCCCGAGCACCTGACCTCACCCAAACAAGAGAAATATTTTCTTGCTAAAAGAAAATCTAAATCGTACCTGAATTATACGTTTTAATCGTGAGGCTGATCTGAAGTTTGTGTCGTGGCTAAACTAAGCAAGAAACTGCTTGGATTTCTCCTCAACCTTTTCTGCATTTAAGATAAGATAAGATAAGATATTCCTTTATTGTCCCACATGGGGAAATTTCATTGGTGCAACGCAGGTAGATACAGAGGTAGATACAGAAGAACAGATCACTTATAGGAAGTCTGAAAAACACTTTCAGTAGAAGATCTCCTATAAATAAATAAAAACTCCCATAGACAAATAAATAAATAAATAAATACCATGTGATCACGACAGTAATTTATTTCACCCTCTGTTCAGCCTCTGGGCCTCGCTCCTCACGTGAGGCTCATTCTGCCTTCATGTCCAATGTTTATGTAATTAAGTCAATAAATAAGCATTCAAAGTATTATTAGCAAAAGTTATGGTTGATTTTGAACATGAAATTGTATTTACGATTGGTCAGAATCTGATGCAGATCTAGGGATGGAATAGTCAGCTGGTTTGGAAACCAGACTGTAAAATAGAAACGATAGATCAGATTGATAAAACTGGCTGATAAGATCATGGGTGTGTCTACTCTTATAAATAAATTACAAAATGATTATGTTCAAATATGTCTTTGAGCAGAGTCGTCCAGTGTTGGGGACATTCCTGGTCCAAGCGCTCTGCTGTCCCTCTGTCCTCTCAGCCTCTCATGCCTTCAACCATGAGTCTTTTTGTTAATGAGTTAATACAGAAACTCCCAATGTCATCAGCACAGATAAGAGGAAGAAAGCGGTGCATTGTGCAGTAATAACGACCTCCTGAATGGACCTAGGATGTCACGGGTCAGCCATGTTAAGAATGTGTGCGCCCAATCATGCAGCGATGCTTATCTGTGCACCAGCAGCTAACCGCGGCTAACCATGACATGGCCCAATCAGAGGGTGATGAATACAAAGAGGCCTCTGCTGTTGACCGCTCCTCTGGCCGGATCATGATGACATTAGCAATCAATATAACTATTATCCAACAAGATATTAAACATGACGCATGCATTGCACGTACAGGACGTGCCTGTAAAGCTGTACTGTCGTTAGGCATGTTTCCAGTGGTTCACTTTGGAGCGGAGTGGTCCAATAGTGCAGTGACAGCTCCAGCTTCCAAAGGGGTCTGCTTACTTAAGACAGTATGCAGATCTGAACGGAAACATTTAATTTGACTTGATTTTATGATAAACCGCTGTATTTCCTCTGATGCTAACGTATATGATGAGCCCACATGCTAAGCAAAGCATTAGCATCAGCTGTTTCCTGTTTATCGACCCACGGCACTCGCTTTGTCAAGACCAAAAGATATTTCCAGTGCATAATGCATCAAACATGATCCAAGTCCGGATTCAAGGCATGAAAAGCAAAATGTTTACTCCAGCTTTAGGTCATGTTTTTGCAATGAAACACTTATAAGCATAAAAATACAAGATAGATACATTTAATGCCATACAGTGGAACGTTTCAGAAGAAGCAATATCATCTCTATGGAATAAACGCCGTGGTGGACCAGAAGGGTCTTATAGTGCACCTTAAATGGCCTTCTGCATTTGAGATAGAGCCAAATGTGGAGAGTTTCAGGATCAGTCGATTGTGCAAGTCTTAGTTTTATAGAGGAAACTTAAGTACACCCACACAGACAACATGAGAACATGCAAACTCCCCAGACTTCTTCAAGTAGATACAGTTAACTTAGGTTCTTACGCTTTACCTAACCTTGTCGAATAAGTTCCTGATCAGGAACAGAGTTGTGTTCGGTTTCGTTCCCTCATGTTCGCGTGAACCTGCTTATTTTGTAACGACAGAAGCTTTACATCTGCTGAGACTTATGTAAGTGTTTATCAGAAGTCCCTAAACCCTTAATTATGCATAACAGAGGACCTTTGACAAATCCTTACTTAATTTCAAATCAAGCAAACCTATAAATATAATAAACCACTGAACAGGAGCCGTTATGAACAATGAGCATCGTTTCCCCCTCGAACCTGCTCCACCTGCTCCACCTGCGTGATGTTAAAATGTCTTCTTCCTCAGAGCCCACCTATGAGATGAAGGATAGGCCTGCTGACAAATCCAGACCTTAGATGTCTCCTGATCGCACAATGAGCTTCAAACTGACATCATAAACCTGACAAATTGTAATAACTGCCAATGAAATCCACACCGTTTTTGCAGACTCAGATTCAGCTTGGACAAAAAAACCTGTCGGGTTCTGAGGCATTTGTCTCTTGGCACATTGTCTGAAATCAAATGCTTGATTCCACTCCCACTAGTCCGTATGGGACAATCACTGTGTCCTAATGTGGGTATGTCTCAAACCTACACAAAAGAAACTGACATTTAACCGGTTTAAGATTCCTCTGGTGGCTTTGTGACTGGGCGAGCCGGTAATGACACTAAATGAGAGCAGATTTCAGCAGGTAGCCCTCCAAAGTAAAAAAAGAAGAAGAAAAAAAAGGCAAGCGAGACAGCAGCAAGACAGGTGAGCCAGCATGTTCTATAATATGGCATAACAAATAGGTATTATGGGAGTAATGGATTCACAAAGAAGCTCAGGGGACAGATCAACATAATGGCTTGTAATGGCAACGCTCTGGAGGTGCCAAACAAGACACGCATCATGAGCTGGAGCACACTGAAGTGGCTTTTATACAGTATTATGTTTAAGAACTAATATGGAAGTCAAATAGAATAAGATGAAGATCAAAAGGTTAGCTCTAGTTTAAATAGTATTCAGCTGGTTCCAGAAGCCCCTCTGGGCTCCACATAATCCTTCTGTTTGAACACAGCTGCGACCTCCAGAGAAGACCTGTGTTTGGGCCGTTCAGGGAATCAATCCACTGTTGACTTGTTGGTCACATAAACACTGGATATTTTACCCAAATTAATCTACTTTAAAGCATATTTTAGTAACCAGACTTTTCCCTTGTTTTCCATTTAAACCAGTGGAGTTCCCACTCGCTGAAGTGCCATTACAATGGAGGTGTTATGACTCATGAGGACATGAGCACAACGTGTGGACATGTATCATGGTATGTTATAACACCAGGTCAAAGTGCACACAGGGACATGCTGGTCACCATGACTACCATGTGTCCTGGGAGAGGAAGGAAAAGACAAAAAAAAGACCTCACTTTAGTCTCATGTCTTTCTAGACCATGTTGAGTTTTGTCTGAAGGAGATCTCCCTTTGGCCATAAGCAAATCTCAAACCTTCACTACTTATTTTCTCATCTTTGTCTCAAGGCGTTTGACCCTGTCCCTCATGATGCCCTATGGGGGGTGCTCCGGGAGTACGGGGTCCGGGGCCCTTTGCTGTGTTCGCATTGCCAGCAGTAAGTCAGACCTGTTCCCAATGTGGGACTCCTCAGGGCTGCGCTTTGTCACCGGCTCTGTTCATAGTTTTTATGGATTTAGTTTTTTATAGGACTGGGCTAAAAACTGGGGTCATCATATGTATATGTAAAAAGTTCAATTATAGTTTTTTATTTAGTTTATATTATCTACATAAATAAGTGTATAAGGTGAGTAGAAATGATAGTGCTCATAATTCATTATTCAGGGGCCGACCACAACGTTGCTTTTGAGAAACTTTTTGAGAAATTTTATTCAGAGACGTTTTGTGAAGTATACACCCTCATCTCTATGGTAACGCTCTGGTGACCTTGGACTTTCTTGTGGTAAAAGCATCTTCTGTTCCGCTTCAACAATGATTTTTGTCATTAAATGTATGACTTTCATCTAAAAAAAAAAACTTTTCTTCAGTTCTGCTCCATAAATCTGCCACAGAGCCAAACAATCCAATGTAAGTGATTTTACAGGAGGAGGAGGTGAAAAGGTCAGTGGGTGCAGGCGGGTGCTGGCGGGTGCAAGCGGGCGGGGTCAGGTTGCCGCCGTACATCGATATTACTTACAAGAGCTGCGTGTTCGTCCACTCCCTTTGTCGCCGTGCCAACAGTTTGCCCAATGAGATCAGGCGAGGTGGCTGTAAATCCTATAACATGAGATTAGCCCTTTAGACTGCGCAGACAAGATAATGACATTAGCTAATGTATGAACAATGGCAGTGCTCCCAGTGCAGTCTGATACCCCCCAACGCAGACAGCACTTTGTTCTCCAGTCAGCTCCGTCTCTCTCCGCCTCTAACACTATCCCCTTCCTTATCAAATAATATGCAACCTGTTGAGCCCAATGGGACTGAACAATAGTGCGTTTGTCTGGAGAATGTATTAGTGACAGTGCGCGCTATATGTTAGCGTGAAGTGCTAACCAGGGGCTTATCACGGGGCAGATTCGTATCCCGTCTAAAGTATGCACCATTAGAGGGTCATTGATGTGCAAGCGTTTGAACATGGCAGCTTGTAAATAAATGTCAGCGCGGTGTTGCTGGGAAGAAAAATATGCCCTCCAGACTTCCTCCTGTGCACGCCGAGCAGGCTGATCGCCGAGCAGGCTGAACGCCGAGCAGGCTGAACGCCGAGCAGGCTGAACACCAGCAGACACGTGTAAACGGGACACTTCAGCTGTCTTTTGGCTGGGCTTTTTAAAACACAACTAAAGTGTAACTCTTGAAATGGAAAGGACATATTTTTTGAACACACATACTGTAATTCAGCCATGTCCAAACTACGACTCGGGGGCCAAATGCGGCCCTCAGACCAGTTTTTGTTGGCCCTCTGGCAGTGGTCCATTATGGGCCATGGGGCGACATGGTATTCAACAATTGTTTTGTCTAAAAACAGTATAATTTGTTCAGAATTATGTTATATTAATATTAGTTTAAATGAATCAAATAATCAAACTGTCTGAAATGGGCGTAGTGGTTGCCCTGGAGACACAGACATGTGCGCGCCGTACGAGGAAGTGCCACACGCCTTGTTTTCCACGTTTACTTCTTAAAACTGCATCTACAGACGTCTGTGACAAAAGTAGGTCCAAAAGCATCAGAACGAGCTGCTCCACTGTGGCTGCTGTGAATACAAACTATCTTTGTGTTGAAGTGAAAGTAGATGCTTTGGTAAAACCCATGACAGAATACTATACATGACTTTAAGTGTCTTTAAGAACAACTTTCCATACAGCAATAATGTCTGTGAGGATTAAATATAAAAGTGTAAAATGTTTCACTACTAATGCCACTTAGAAGCTGTCTTTGTGTTTTTATTTCCTCTTAATGATGTTACTCTGCATTAGAAGTTACAGTATCACTGAGATGTTTGTTTTGCTCTTGACGATCTGAAATGTTCAAAAATGTAATTTTATATCAAATGTATCTGCCTCTGTCATAGTACGGTATTACCATTACCAAACAAGGAAAGGAAGTTTGTTCACTTATAAAGTCAATGTAAAATATTCACTTATATATATTCACACTATATTTTGCATCACCAGCCGCCACTGTCCTCCAGCTTCCTGCAAAGTGGGTCCAAACAACAAAAAGTAGTGCTTATTACTGGCATAAGCAAGCATTTTAATGTTAAAACTAACGATTATAAATGTTCCATGTCTTGTTAAACGTGTTGAGGCATCGAAACTATGTCAAATGCAAAAGTTCACTTTGTCTTTTGACAAATTCGACATTAGTTGTCTGTGGCTCAATATAAGTCTCAAAATGCGGCCCTCGGTGAAAAAGGTTTGGACCCCACTGCTGTAATTAAAGCAATAAAATGTAATAGTGATCATTACAACACTCACCCGAGCAATAGTTTTCAGAGTCGAATGGAAAAATGCCTGTGAATATGAGATTTTCACCAACAAATACTACTGGATGCAATGGACTGATTCACCTGTTTCACACTGGTAAACAGGTTCAGAGCTGATAATCAAAATACTAGAGTCGGGACAAACAGTGTTTGGAACACTTATTGTTTTCGCTTTCATATTGTGAACATTATAAAGTCAACGCTCTTATCACGCAGCGTTTGGGAAGAAAATATCTGTGCTAAGCTTCAAAGCCGGGGCTAAAAGTCTGCGGGTCGCTGCTCTGTGTGACCCGGGGCGACCCCTCAAATAAGACCTGCCTGAGGTCATCTGAATCAAGCAGAGGTGTGTTGCGTTCAAACGGGCCCCCCACCCCCCGATCCCCACCAGATGTGCTCTCAGCTTTTTTTATGACAGGACCAGAAGAAGCCGGGGGAAGCCAGGCAGCTGCAGGTGCGAGCCTGACACCAGGGTTAGCGTCGGGAAGGGCCTCTCCGCTGCTGCCTGTGTTTAATCAGAGGCGCCGGGACGGGATGGGATTCATTGCTCTTTGATGCGAAGCGCGGTTATGAAGATGGACAGTCACTTTGCTCGCTAAGTGAAACCATCGTTTAGCCCCAATTCCCTGAGAAAAGGCCCATTTGTTATCCACAGGGCGAGTGCAGCGGGGGTGTTAGGTGGAGGCTGCAGCGGGGCGGTGGTGTTAGGTGGAGGCTGCAGCGGGGCGGTGGTGTTAGGTGGAGGCTGCAGCGGGGCGGTGGTGTTAGGTGGAGGCTGCAGCGGGGCGGTGGTGTTAGGTGGAGGCTGCAGCGGGGCGGTGGTGTTAGGTGGAG
>NW_027316389.1:38944883-38977383 GCF_026437365.1 Eucyclogobius newberryi | reverse complement strand
GTTAGCTCCACGTTAGCTCCACGATAGCTCCACGTTAGCTCCACGTTAGCTCCACTACACTCTCTCTTCCATGTGTGTCCTCGCTGCTCTGAGTCTGCACTGAGGAGACAAGAGGGGACGGGGCGGCTGCTGCAAGGACTTATGGGTTCTCGCTGTAAAAACGCTATATATCCACTGCAAATGAAGGAATATCAATTAGAAATGATTTGCAGATCAGATTAAAACATTTGACGGGCCTCATTGCTGACACCCCTGGGCGAACCAATCAGCAAAGACGAGGACAGCCAATCAGAGGCACACGTCCAATGTCACTCTGAAAAAACAAAATCTCCACCAGGCCAAGTTACAGGTCGGATCAAAGTAAGAATGCATTTTTAAAATTTCATTCCAGACAAATCATCTCTACCAGTAAATATACATAGTAAACCTTTAAGACATATACCTTTAAGTCATTTACATACATACACCTTTAAGTCATTTACATACACACACCTTTAAGTCATTTACATACACACACCTTTAAGTCATTTACATACACACACCTTTAAGTCATTTACATACACACACCTTTAAGTCATTTACATACACACACCTTTAAGTCATTTACATACACACACCTTTAAGTCATTTACATACACACACCTTTAAGTCATTTACATACACACACCTTTAAGTCATTTACATACACACACCTTTAAGTCATTTACATACACACACCTTTAAGACATTTACATACACACACCTTTAAGTCATTTACATACACACACCTTTAAGTCATTTACATACACACACCTTTAAGACATTTACATACACACACCTTTAAGTCATTTACATACACACACCTTTAAGTCATTTACATACATACACCTTTAAGTCATTTACATACACACACCTTTAAGTCATTTACATACACACACCTTTAAGTCATTTACATACATACACCTTTAAGACATTTACATACATACACCTTTAAGTCATTTACATACACACACCTTTAAGTCATTTACATACACACACCTTTAAGTCATTTACATACACACACCTTTAAGCCATTTACATACATACACCTTTAAGTCATTTACATACATACACCTTTAAGTCATTTACATACACACACCTTTAGGTCATTTACATACATACACCTTTAAGACACTTACATACATACACCTTTAAGACACTTACATACATACACCTTTAAGACATTTACATACACACACCTTTAAGTCATTTACATACATACACCTTTAAGTCATTTACATACACACACCTTTAAGTCATTTACATACACACACCTTTAAGTCATTTACATACATACACCTTTAAGACATTTACATACATACACCTTTAAGACATTTACATACACACACCTTTAAGTCATTTACATACATACACCTTTAAGTCATTTACATACACACACCTTTAAGTCATTTACATACATACACCTTTAAGTCATTTACATACATACACCTTTAAGACATTTACATACATACACCTTTAAGTCACGTACATACATACACCTTTAAGTCATTTACATACATACACCTTTAAGACACTTACATACATACACCTTTAAGACATTTACATACATACACCTTTAAGACATTTACATACATACACCTTTAAGTCACGTACATACATACACCTTTAAGACATTTACATACATACACCTTTAAGCCACTTACATACATACACCTTTAAGACATTTACATACATACACCTTTAAGACATTTACATACATACACCTTTAAGACACTTACATACATACACCTTTAAGACATTTACATACATACACCTTTAAGACATTTACATACACACACCTTTAAGTCATTTACATACACACACCTTTAAGTCATTTACATACACACACCTTTAAGTCATTTTCATACATACACCTTTAAGTCATTTACATACACACACCTTTAAGTCATTTACATACACACACCTTTAAGTCATTTACATACATACACCTTTAAGACACTTACATACATACACCTTTAAGACATTTACACACATACACCTTTAAGACATTTACATACATACACCTTTAAGACATTTACATACACACACCTTTAAGACATTTACATACATACACCTTTAAGACACTTACATACATACACCTTTAAGACACTTACATACATACACCTTTAAGACACTTACATACATACACCTTTAAGTCATTTACATACATACACCTTTAAGACACTTACATACATACACCTTTAAGACACTTACATACACACACCTTTAAGACATTTACATACATACACCTTTAAGACACTTACATACATACACCTTTAAGACACTTACATACATACACCTTTAAGACACTTACATACATACACCTTTAAGACATTTACATACACACACCTTTAAGACATTTACATACATACACCTTTAAGACACTTACATACATACACCTTTAAGATATTTACATACACACACCTTTAAGACATTTACATACACACACCTTTAAGACATTTACATACATACACCTTTAAGACACTTACATACATACACCTTTAAGACACTTACATACATACACCTTTAAGACACTTACATACATACACCTTTAAGACACTTACATACATACACCTTTAAGACACTTACATACATACACCTCTAAGTCATTTACATACATACACCTTTAAGACACTTACATACATACACCTTTAAGACACTTACATACACACACCTTTAAGACATTTACATACATACACCTTTAAGACACTTACATACATACACCTTTAAGACACTTACATACACACACCTTTAAGACATTTACATACATACACCTTTAAGACACTTACATACATACACCTTTAAGACATTTACATACACACACCTTTAAGCAATTTACATACATACACCTTTAAGCCACTTACATACATACACCTTTAAGACATTTACATACACACACCTTTAAGACATTTACATACATACACCTTTAAGACATTTACATACATACACCTTTAAGACACTTACATACATACACCTTTAAGACACTTACATACATACACCTTTAAGACATTTACATACATACACCTTTAAGACATTTACATACATACACCTTTAAGACACTTACATACATACACCTTTAAGACACTTACATACATACAACTTTAAGACATACATTACAGTTAGTTCAACTCATTATAGGAATTTCCCGTTCTGATCACAGTCCCTGCTCAGGACTAGAACAGTGTGGTTGCCGTGGCGCTCCTGCTCTCTCCTTGGCCCATGTGGAAGTTATTGCTCAAGGAGCTGACATGAGTAACAGCCAATCATCCGTCATGTTGGAGCAAACGCTGGACCACTGACTTCTTCAAAGACACAGATCCAAAGATTGGGCTGCTTTTATAGAAGAGGGATTACTCCTCTGCAAAGAGCGTCCAATGTTAGCGCCGATTCAGGTTTTGACCAGATCATGAGATGTGCAGGAGTGATAATCTACAGGAGAAGAACAGGAGGAGAACAGGAGAATAACAGGAGAAGAACAGGAGAAGAACAGGAGAAGAACAGGAGAAGAACAGGAGAAGAACAGGAGGAGAACAGGAGAAGAACAGGAGAAGAACAGGAGGAGAACAGGAGGAGAACAGGAGAAGAACAGGAGAAGAACAGGAGGAGAACAGGAGGAGAACAGGAGAAGAACAGGAGAAGAAGAGGAGAAGAAGAGGAGGAGAACAGGAGAAGAACAGGAGAAGAACAGGAGGAGAACAGGAGAAGAACAGGAGAAGAACAGGAGAAGAACAGGAGAAGAACAGGAGAAGAACAGGAGAAGAACAGGAGGAGAACAGGAGAAGAACAGGAGAAGAACAGGAGGAGAACAGGAGAAGAAGAGGAGGAGAACAGGAGAAGAACAGGAGAAGAAGAGGAGGAGAACAGGAGAAGAACAGGAGAAGAAGAGGAGGAGAACAGGAAAAGAACAGGAGAAGAACAGGAGAAGAACAGGAGAAGAAGAGGAGGAGAACAGGAGAAGAACAGGAGAAGAAGAGGAGGAGAACAGGAGAAGAACAGGAGAAGTACAGGAGAAGAACAGGAGAAGAACAGGAGAAGAACAGGAGAAGAACAGGAGAAGAACAGGAGGAGAACAGGAGAAGAACAGGAGAAGAACAGGAGGAGAACAGGAGAAGAACAGGAGAAGAACAGGAGGAGAACAGGAGAAGAACAGGAGAAGAACAGGAGAAGAAGAGGAGGAGAACAGGAGAAGAACAGGAGAAGTACAGGAGAAGAACAGGAGAAGAACAGGAGAAGAACAGGAGAAGAACAGGAGAAGAACAGGAGGAGAACAGGAGAAGAACAGGAGGAGAACAGGAGAAGAACAGGAGAAGAACAGGAGGAGAACAGGAAAAGAACAGGAGAAGAACAGGAGAAGAAGAGGAGGAGAACAGGAGAAGAACAGGAGAAGAACAGGAGAAGAACAGGAGGAGAACAGGAGAAGAACAGGAGAAGAACAGGAGGAGAACAGGAAAAGAACAGGAGAAGAACAGGAGAAGAAGAGAAGGAGAACAGGAGAAGAACAGGAGAAGAACAGGCGAAGAACAGGAGAAGAACAGGAGAAGAACAGGAGAAGTACAGGAGAAGAACAGGAGAAGAACAGGAGAAGAACAGGAGGAGAACAGGAGAAGAACAGGAGAAGAACAGGAGGAGAACAGGAGAAGAACAGGAGAAGAAGAGGAGAAGAACAGGAGAAGAACAGGAGAAGTACAGGAGAAGAACAGGAGAAGAACAGGAGAAGAACAGGAGAAGAACAGGAGAAGAACAGGAGAAGAACAGGAGAAGTACAGGAGAAGAACAGGAGAAGAACAGGAGAAGAACAGGAGAAGAACAGGAGAAGAACAGGAGAAGAACAGGAGGAGAACAGGAGAAGTACAGGAGAAGAACAGGAGGAGAACAGGAGAAGAACAGGAGAAGAACAGGAGGAGAACAGGAGAAGAACAGGAGAAGAACAGGAGAAGAACAGGAGGAGAACAGGAGAAGAACAGGAGGAGAACAGGAGAAGAACAGGAGAAGAACAGGAGGAGAACAGGAAAAGAACAGGAGAAGAACAGGAGAAGAAGAGGAGGAGAACAGGAGAAGAACAGGAGAAGAACAGGAGAAGAACAGGAGAAGAAGAGGAGGAGAACAGGAGAAGAACAGGAGAAGTACAGGAGAAGAACAGGAGAAGAACAGGAGAAGAACAGGAGAAGAACAGGAGGAGAACAGGAGAAGAACAGGAGGAGAACAGGAGAAGAACAGGAGAAGAACAGGAGGAGAACAGGAAAAGAACAGGAGAAGAACAGGAGAAGAAGAGGAGGAGAACAGGAGAAGAACAGGAGAAGAACAGGAGAAGAACAGGAGGAGAACAGGAGAAGAACAGGAGAAGAACAGGAGGAGAACAGGAAAAGAACAGGAGAAGAACAGGAGGAGAACAGTAGAAGAACAGGAGAAGAACAGGAGAAGAACAGGAGAAGTACAGGAGAAGAACAGGAGAAGAACAGGAGAAGAACAGGAGGAGAACAGGAGAAGAACAGAAGAAGTAAAGGAGAAGAACAGGAGAAGAACAGGAGAAGAACAGGCGAAGAACAGGAGAAGAACAGGAGAAGAACAGGAGAAGTACAGGAGAAGTACAGGAGAAGAACAGGAGAAGAACAGGAGAAGAACAGGAGGAGAACAGGAGAAGAACAGAAGAAGTAAAGGAGAAGAACAGGAGAAGAACAGGAGAAGAACAGGAGGAGAACAGGAGGAGAACAGGAGAAGAACAGGAGAAGAACAGGAGAAGAACAGGAGAAGAACAGGAGAAGAACAGGAGAAGAACAGGAGGAGAACAGGAGAAGAACAGGAGAAGAACAGAAGAAGTAAAGGAGAAGAACAGGAGAAGAACAGGAGGAGAACAGAAGAAGTACAGGAGAAGAACAGGAGAAGAACAGGAGAAGAACAGGAGAAGAACAGGAGAAGAACAGGAGAAGAACAGGAGAAGAACAGGAGAACAGGAGAAGAACAGGAGAAGAACAGGAGAAGAAGAGGAGAAGAACAGGAGAAGAACAGGAGAAGAACAGGAGAAGAACAGGAGAAGAACAGGAGAAGAACAGGAGAAGAACAGGAGAAGAACAGGAGAAGAACAGGAGGAGAACAGAAGAAGAACAGGAGAAGAACAGGAGAAGAACAGGAGAAGAACAGGAGAAGAACAGGAGAAGTACAGGAGAAGAACAGGAGGAGAACAGGAGAAGAACAGGAGAAGAACAGGAGAAGAACAGGAGAAGAACAGGAGAAGAACAGGAGAACAGGAGAAGAACAGGAGGAGAACAGGAGAAGTACAGGAGAAGAACAGGAGGAGAACAGGAGAAGAACAGGAGAAGAACAGGAGAAGAACAGGAGAAGAACAGGAGGCGAACAGGAGAAGAACAGGAGAAGAACAGGAGAAGAACAGGAGAAGAACAGGAGAAGAACAGGAGAAGAACAGGAGGAGAACAGGAGAAGAACAGGAGAAGAACAGGAGAAGAACAGGAGGAGAACAGGAGAAGAACAGGAGAAGAACAGGAGGAGAACAGGAGAAGAACAGGAGAAGAACAGGAGAAGAACAGGAGGAGAACAGGAGAAGAACAGGAGGAGAACAGGAGAAGAACAGGAGAAGAACAGGAGAAGAACAGGAGAAGAACAGGAGGAGAACAGGAGAAGAACAGGAGGAGAACAGGAGAAGAACAGGAGAAGAACAGGAGAAGAACAGGAGAAGAACAGGAGAACAGGAGAACAGGAGAAGAACAGGAGAAGAACAGGAGAACAGGAGAACAGGAGAAGAACAGGAGAAGAACAGGAGAAGAACAGGAGAAGAACAGGAGAAGAACAGGAGGAGAACAGGAGAAGAACAGGAGGAGAACAGGAGAAGAACAGGAGAAGAACAGGAGAAGAACAGGAGAAGAACAGGAGAACAGGAGAAGAACAGGAGAAGAACAGGAGAAGAACAGGAGAAGAACAGGAGAAGAACAGGAGGAGAACAGGAGAAGAACAGGAGGAGAACAGGAGAAGAACAGGAGAAGAACAGGAGAAGAACAGGAGGAGAACAGGAGGAGAACAGGAGAAGAACAGAAGAAGTAAAGGAGAAGAACAGGAGAAGAACAGGAGAAGAACAGGAGGAGAACAGGAGGAGAACAGAAGAAGAACAGGAGAAGAACAGGAGAAGAACAGGAGGAGAACAGGAGAAGAACAGGAGAAGAACAGAAGAAGTAAAGGAGAAGAACAGGAGAAGAACAGGAGAAGAACAGGAGAAGAACAGGAGAACAGGAGAAGAACAGGAGAAGAACAGGAGAAGAACAGGAGGAGAACAGAAGAAGAACAGGAGAAGAACAGGAGAAGAACAGGAGAAGAACAGGAGAAGAACAGGAGAAGTACAGGAGAAGAACAGGAGGAGAACAGGAGAAGAACAGGAGAAGAACAGGAGAAGAACAGGAGAAGAACAGGAGAAGAACAGGAGAACAGGAGAAGAACAGGAGGAGAACAGGAGAAGTACAGGAGAAGAACAGGAGGAGAACAGGAGAAGAACAGGAGAAGAACAGGAGAAGAACAGGAGAAGAACAGGAGAAGAACAGGAGGCGAACAGGAGAAGAACAGGAGAAGAACAGGAGAAGAACAGGAGAAGAACAGGAGAAGAACAGGAGAAGAACAGGAGAAGAACAGGAGAAGAACAGGAGGAGAACAGGAGAAGAACAGGAGAAGAACAGGAGAAGAACAGGAGGAGAACAGGAGAAGAACAGGAGAAGAACAGGAGGAGAACAGGAGAAGAACAGGAGAAGAACAGGAGAAGAACAGGAGGAGAACAGGAGAAGAACAGGAGAAGAACAGGAGAAGAACAGGAGAAGTACAGGAGAAGAACAGGAGGAGAACAGGAGAAGAACAGGAGGAGAACAGGAGGAGAACAGGAGAAGAACAGGAGAAGAACAGGAGAACAGGAGAAGAACAGGAGAAGAACAGGAGAAGAACAGGAGAAGTACAGGAGAAGAACAGGAGGAGAACAGGAGAAGAACAGGAGAAGAACAGGAGAACAGGAGAAGAACAGGAGAAGAACAGGAGAAGAACAGGAGGAGAACAGAAGAAGAACAGGAGAAGAACAGGAGAAGAACAGGAGAAGAACAGGAGAAGAACAGGAGAAGTACAGGAGAAGAACAGGAGAAGAACAGGAGAAGAACAGGAGAACAGGAGAAGAACAGGAGAAGAACAGGAGAAGCATGGAGTATTCTCCAGGGCCAAAGCACCTGACTTGGCAGATGAAAGGAACAGAACAGATCTTACAGTTTCTTAGCTACGCTTGCCCAACTTGAACGCTTTCCTCTGGTTCATCATATCCAGTCCTTTAAGTGGGTTAGGGCCCTCAGAGCCTCCGCCCCCCTCAGAGCCTCCGCCCCGAGCCTCCGCCCCCCTCCGAGCCTCGGCCCCGAGCTCCGCCCCCCTCCGAGCCTCCGCCCCGAGCCTCCGCCCCCCCTCCGAGCCTCCGCCCCCCCTCCGAGCCTCCGCCCCCCTCCGAGCCTCCGCCCCGAGCCTCCGCCCCCCCTCCGAGCCTCCGCCCCCCTCAGAGCCTCCGCCCCGAGCCTCCGCCCCCCCTCCGAGCCTCCGCCCCCCTCAGAGCCTCCGCCCCGAGCCTCCGCCCCCCTCAGAGCCTCCGCCCCGAGCCTCCGCCCCCCCTCCGAGCCTCCGCCCCCCTCCGAGCCTCCGCCCCCCCTCCGAGCCTCCGCCCCCCCTCCGAGCCTCCGCCCCCCTCCGAGCCTCCGCCCCCCCTCCGAGCCTCCGCCCCCCTCAGAGCCTCCGCCCCGAGCCTCCGCCCCCCTCAGAGCCTCCGCCCTGAGCCTCCGCCCCCCCTCCGAGCCTCCGCCCCCCTCAGAGCCTCCGCCCCGAGCCCCCGCCCCCCTCAGAGCCTCCGCCCCGAGCCTCCGCCCCCCCTCCGAGCCTCCGCCCCCCTCCGAGCCTCCGCCCCCCCTCCGAGCCTCCGCCCCCCTCCGAGCCTCCGCCCCCCCTCCGAGCCTCCGCCCCCCTCAGAGCCTCCGCCCCGAGCCTCCGCCCCCCCTCCGAGCCTCCGCCCCCCTCAGAGCCTCCGCCCCGAGCCTCCGCCCCCCCTCCGAGCCTCCGCCCCCCTCAGAGCCTCCGCCCCCCTCCGAGCCTCCGCCCCCCTCCGAGCCTCCGCCCCCCTCAGAGCCTCCGCCCCGAGCCTCCGCCCCCCCTCCGAGCCTCCGCCCCCCTCCGAGCCTCCGCCCCCCTCCGAGCCTCCGCCCCCCCTCCGAGCCTCCGCCCCCCTCCGAGCCTCCGCCCCGAGCCTCCGCCCCCCCTCCGAGCCTCCGCCCCCCTCCGAGCCTCCGCCCCCCTCCGAGCCTCCGCCCCCCTCCGAGCCTCCGCCCCCCTCCGAGCCTCCGCCCCCCCTCCGAGCCTCCGCCCCCCCTCCGAGCCTCCGCCCCCCTCCGAGCCTCCGCCCCGAGCCTCCGCCCCCCCTCCGAGCCTCCGCCCCCCTCCGAGCCTCCGCCCCGAGCCTCCGCCCCCCCTCCGAGCCTCCGCCCCCCTCAGAGCCTCCGCCCCGAGCCTCCGCCCCCCTCAGAGCCTCCGCCCTGAGCCTCCGCCCCCCCTCCGAGCCTCCGCCCCCCTCAGAGCCTCCGCCCCGAGCCCCCGCCCCCCTCAGAGCCTCCGCCCCGAGCCTCCGCCCCCCCTCCGAGCCTCCGCCCCCCTCCGAGCCTCCGCCCCCCCTCCGAGCCTCCGCCCCCCTCCGAGCCTCCGCCCCCCCTCCGAGCCTCCGCCCCCCCTCAGAGCCTCCGCCCCGAGCCTCCGCCCCCCCTCCGAGCCTCCGCCCCCCTCAGAGCCTCCGCCCCGAGCCTCCGCCCCCCCTCCGAGCCTCCGCCCCCCTCAGAGCCTCCGCCCCCCTCCGAGCCTCCGCCCCCCTCCGAGCCTCCGCCCCCCTCAGAGCCTCCGCCCCGAGCCTCCGCCCCCCCTCCGAGCCTCCGCCCCCCTCCGAGCCTCCGCCCCCCTCCGAGCCTCCGCCCCCCCTCCGAGCCTCCGCCCCCCTCCGAGCCTCCGCCCCCCTCCGAGCCTCCGCCCCGAGCCTCCGCCCCCCCTCCGAGCCTCCGCCCCCCTCCGAGCCTCCGCCCCCCCTCCGAGCCTCCGCCCCCCTCCGAGCCTCCGCCCCGAGCCTCCGCCCCCCCTCCGAGCCTCCGCCCCCCTCCGAGCCTCCGCCCCCCTCCGAGCCTCCGCCCCCCTCAGAGCCTCCGCCCCGAGCCCCCGCCCCCCTCAGAGCCTCCGCCCCGAGCCTCCGCCCCCCCTCCGAGCCTCCGCCCCCCTCCGAGCCTCCGCCCCCCCTCCGAGCCTCCGCCCCCCTCCGAGCCTCCGCCCCGAGCCTCCCCCCCCCTCCGAGCCTCCGCCCCCCTCAGAGCCTCCGCCCCGAGCCTCCGCCCCCCCTCCGAGCCTCCGCCCCCCTCCGAGCCTCCGCCCCCCTCCGAGCCTCCGCCCCCCTCCGAGCCTCCGCCCCCCTCCGAGCTCGTCTTAATTCCTTTACTCAGTCATTGTGGAGGAGGAGGACCGTAGCATGCATCATCGTGATCAGGCAGCGCTCACCTCCATGAAGCGGGATGCACAGTTTAATATGCTAAGTGTCTGCCAGGTTAATGTATAGGAGGAAATCCCCATGATTGGACATGAGTTATTGCTAATTATAATGGCTAATCAAATTAAAGGGAACTCATTTTCTGGATCGGATATTGTGATGACGCTTTGGCGCGTTTGTCAAATTGATGATGCTTTTTCCCCCAAGGAAGAGTTCAGAGTGACACAGTTTGTAACACTTGAAGTCCAGTTGATTCCTGTATGATTGTTATTGCTTTCATGAGGACGCATTTCAAATTATATAAATGTATCACAAATACAAAAATAAACAGCTTTTTCTCTTGTTCCCGAATGCCAAAATTCCAGTTAAATCTGAATCTTTAGAGGTCCCAGATCAATAAACATGTTCCTTCGTGACATTTTCAAAGGAGATCAAAATATTTAAATGTGTTACTGGAACATTAAAACAGAACTCTAAAAATATGATTAAAATAAACTGTGTTTTGCATGTTTGTGGGAAGTGTTTAGGTGCCACAACCAGCACAAATGGAGCGTGTGCAGCAGTAAACTGTGGTGTTACACAGCATATTTATTTATTCATTGACCTTTATTGAACCAAGAAAGTGAGATTTAGAATCTCTTTTCTAAACCTCTGCAGACACGGGAAGAACATGCAAACTCCACACAGAAAGGCCCCACGCCGCCTGCGAGTCAAAGCCAGGACCTCCTTGCTGTGAGGCACCTTGGGTTTCCATGGGGACAAACAGGTGACATCACCAGGCCGGATTTCTGAACCAAATCTGGAACATTCTTCCTGAAGATGTGAGACAGGTTCTTCTCTGACAATGTTCAAATCTGAGATAAAAACGGGTTTGTTTAGCTGTGTTTGACTGACAGGATTTTATTTACACTCTTCTCTTTTAGTTCTTAAACTGTTTTATGATTTCTGTCATGTCTGTGTCATTTGAATGCATTTTTCCTGTTTCCTGCTCTACAAATAAACTAGCCTTGCATTTCATCACCGTCAAGAATCTTTAAAAACATTTTTTGTAATGAAATGTGATTAAAAACAACAGCGATGAAAATAGATATGTTTAATACCATAGTGTGGAACATTCCAGGCCCACCAATAACCTCTCCTCAAAATAACATGGCAATATTTGAAACACTGCATTTTATTCCCGGTTGGACTTGGACCAGTTGGTTTCTTCTCCCGTCTGGCTCCATATGCTCCGGGTGTGGATATTGATCAAATTATTGTCATGTCTGTGTCCTATTTATCATGAGTCACGACGATCTTGCTGCATATGGCTCATGTTCTCTCTGTGATGGAGGAAGTGAGCCGCTCCTCACAGACTTACATCTGCTGTGTTCTAACAGGGCTTTATCTTTCACTCACTTTTTATGTTACGTTTAACGCTCTAAGCTCGTAATTCAAACGGGACCGGTGGCATAACGAGATCTATCGCACAAGTTTTGCTTAGAAAACAAGTTCTTATAACTGGTTTTAAGGTACAGAAGAGTAGATTATATCATAGTTTTATTCTACATTAAAGCAGGAATATTGTAATTTATTTGGAAAATTCTAAATAACGACTAAAGAACTCCTAAAATGTTTTTTTCCTCCTTCTTCATCTCATATTTGCTTTATTTGTCAGTGTGCACCTCACCAGCCTCTCTGCCACCTCCACAGACGTGCTGATGCAGCTCTCCACCGCGCAGCCCTCCACCGCGCAGCCCTCCACCGCGCAGCTCTCCACCGCGCAGCTCTCCTTTAGTTTTCACTCCTTTGAAATCTTCCTGATGCACATTCACTGAGGAATGTTCCACCCTGATGTTTTGTGTCTAAATAAGCTGTTTGACAGAGCGGGCCGGCTTCTCCGTCCTGTCCCTGTATCTGAGGCATGTTGTTTTTCACACTTTGACTGGCCTGGGACCGGCTGTTGGGATGTCCGCCTTTGTTGTGCTTTCACGCTCTGGGCTCCGGCGCTCTGACACTGCTCGCGGTCACAATGTTAGCACTCCCCAATATCTATTACAATTAGTTTTTGATTAAGGAGCGTGGGCCGGGCGTTTGAAGCCTTTAATGTGGTGTCAGTTGGACGGTGATGGAGAGCGGGGCCGGTTGCCTCCCTGGAACAGAGCGGCCTGTAAACGGGCACACAGGCAGGTTTTATCTTCCTAATGGAAAGCAGACCACCTTCCCCTGTGTCGCCCGGTGTTTTCACAGTGTGTCCAGCTCAGGGACTCCCACTTATGTCATGGACACCACGCAGATTGGCACTTTTTCTTCTCCATTTCCTATTTTGGACTTGGCTGAAACATCTACGTCTGACAGAAACTCCAAAAAACAATGTTGATATTACATGATCCAAAAAAATTAAATAAAATAGACAAAGAAACACTGTGTAACATCTTGTCCTGAAAGTTCACTTCAGTTTAACTTTCTGGAGTTTGAGTTTTGGAGTGGATTGGTGCGGCTGAAAGTGTCCCACATCTTAACTGAACCGTGCTGGTCTATTTAAAGGCGTAATGGACGATTTTTCGGCGATTTGAGAACTTAGGCGTACGTGCACATGCCACTCCCCCGTGCACGTGCCACTCCCCCGTGCATGTGCCACTCCCCCGTGCACGTGCCACTCCCCCGTGCACGTGCCACTCCCCCGTGCACGTCCCGTGCACATGCCACTCCCCCGTGCACACGCCACTCCCCCGTGCACATGCCACTCCCCCGTGCACATGCCACTCCCCCGTGCATGTGCCACTCCCCCGTGCACGTGCCACTCCCCCGTGCACGTGCCACTCCCCCGTGCACGTCCCGTGCACATGCCACTCCCCCGTGCACACGCCACTCCCCCGTGCACATGCCACTCCCCCGTGCACATGCCACTCCCCCGTGCACGTCCCGTGCACATGCCACTCCCCCGTGCACATGCCACTCCCCCGTGCACATGCCACTCCCCCGTGCACATGCCACTCCCCCCGTGCACATGCCACTCCCCCGTGCACATGCCACTCCCCCCGTGCACATGCCACTCCCCCGTGCTCATGCCACTCCCCCGTGCACATGCCACTCCCCCGTGCACATGCCACTCCCCCGTGCACATGCCACTCCCCCGTGCTCATGCCACTCCCCCGTGCACATGCCACTCCCCCGTGCACATGCCACTCCCCCGTGCTCATGCCACTCCCCCCGTGCACATGCCACTCCCCCGTGCACATGCCACTCCCCCGTGCTCATGCCACTCCCCCGTGCACATGCCACTCCCCCGTGCTCATGCCACTCCCCCGTGAGGACTGATACAACACACACGTGCGTTTGTTTATCAGCGCGACGGATCACATCACATCTCTCGTCTCCCGTAGATTTCCGTCTTCTTCTGAGTCAGCTCAAACTGTCTTTCTCTGTCTTAACTGAGGGAACTATATTATGATAGATCAATGCGCTTAGACACAGGGAAACGTGCTGCTCTCATGGGGACGAGCCACACGCGGCTGCAGGTGAACAAGGCTCTGCAGGTGAACCAGGCTCTGCAGGTGAACGAGGCTCTGCAGGTGAACGGGGCTCTGCAGGTGAACGAGGCTCTGCAGGTGAACGAGGCTCTGCAGGTGAACGAGGCTCTGCAGGTGAACGTGGCTCTGCAGGTGAACGAGGCTCTGCAGGTGAACGAGGCTCTGCAGGTGAACGAGGCTCTGCAGGTGAACGAGGCTCTGCAGGTGAGCGGAAAGTGCGTTTTATGATTGATACGTGGCAGGACTAATCGGCCGGTCATGAGACTCAGATTTGGGCCAAAATGTGTCATATTCTGTGTCCACATATGAAGAAAACATGTATATAGATTTCTGTGAATAAATAGTGACATGAATTTGAGCAAGTTTATTGCATTTAGCTGCTCTTGAGATAATGTGGTTTAACTAGCCGCTAACAGCGCTAGCTGCTGTCATTCATTCATTGAAATTCTATGGTTTATTGAGCTGTAGGTTGGTGCCAAATAGCATTTTAATGATATTCATTATACTGTGCATCAATGAATTACTATTATGGTTATTATTTATTTATTGAAATAAGTTTAATGAAATATCTACATAACATACACAAACTGGAATATTTGAATCACATTTACTTGTTCTTGCTTTGTTTCCTCCGGTAAACTGGACTCTGATCATGACAGCATGTTTAAGTCAACCGGACATTGCACTTTGTAAATATTGAAATTCTTTTTTTTGCATATATCAAAACTTTAGGGATGCACCACGATATCGGCACAGTATCAGTATTAGCCAGTATCCATGAGTAATATCGGTATCAGCCAAACGCACCGATATCAGTCCATCGATATTACGCTCCTGTAATGAAAGAGTGAGGTCGATTCAGAAACAGAAGAAAACAAGTCAGAGGCGTTCGTAAACGTGATGATTTTTCAGTCAAGATTTGACTAGTTCTTCTCCTTAACAATAAGTTTAGATACACAGAGTGTGAGGAGGAGAGACTGAGTGTGAGATCAGAGTCTGAGGAGGAGAGACTGAGTGTGAGATCAGAGTCTGAGGAGGAGAGACTGAGTGTGAGATCAGAGTCTGAGGAGAAGAGACTGAGTGTGTGATCAGAGTCTGAGGAGAAGAGACTGAGTGTGAGATACAGTCCGAGGAGGAGAGACTGAGTGTGAGATCAGAGTGTGAGGAGGAGAGACTGAGTGTGAGATCAGAGTGTGAGGAGGAGAGACTGAGTGTGAGATCAGAGTCTGAGGAGGAGAGACTGAGTGTGAGATAGTCTGAGGAGGAGGGACTGAGTGTGTGATAGTCTGAGGAGGAGAGACTGAGTGTGTGATCAGAGTCTGAGGAGGAGGGACTGAGTGTGTGATCAGAGTCTGAGGAGGAGAGACTGAGTGTGAGATCAGAGTGTGAGGAGGAGAGACTGAGTGTGAGATCAGAGTGTGAGGAGGAGAGACTGAGTGTGAGATCAGAGTCTGAGGAGGAGGGACTGAGTGTGTGATAGTCTGAGGAGGAGGGACTGAGTGTGTGATCAGAGTCTGAGGAGGAGGGACTGAGTGTGTGATCAGAGTGTGAGGAGGAGAGACTGAGTGTGAGATCAGAGTCTGAGGAGGAGAGACTGAGTGTGTGATCAGAGTCTGAGGAGGAGAGACTGAGTGTGTGATCAGAGTCTGAGGAGGAGGGACTGAGTGTGTGATCAGAGTGTGAGGAGGAGAGACTGAGTGTGAGATCAGAGTCTGAGGAGGAGAGACTGAGTGTGTGATCAGAGTCTGAGGAGGAGAGACTGAGTGTGTGATCAGAGTCTGAGGAGGAGAGACTGAGTGTGTGATCAGAGTCTGAGGAGGAGAGACTGAGTGTGTGATCAGAGTCTGAGGAGGAGAGACTGAGTGTGTGATCAGAGTCTGAGGAGGAGAGACTGAGTGTGTGATCAGAGTCTGAGGAGGAGAGACTGAGTGTGTGATCAGAGTCTGAGGAGGAGAGACTGAGTGTGAGATCAGAGTGGGAGGAGCTGTTACAGGAGGCGGAGCAACACAATGATGACACTGGAGAGTCAGATTCACACTTTAGTCTAAATCATACAAATAAAACAAATGCACAGAATGGAACATTTTCCTTTTATGTGTTTAACTTGTTCTTTATATTTTTAAATAGAGTCAATACTTATTTTAGAAAAAAAAAACAGAATATTTCTTTGGTCAAAATAATGTTTAAAATAACCAAACAGCGTAGAGACAATATCGGCCCGATATCGACATAATATCGGCCTGATATCGGACATGATATCGGACATGATATCGGCCTGATATCGGATGTGATATCGGCCTGATATTGGACATTATATCGGCCTGATATTGGCCTGATATCGGACATGATATTGGCCTGATATCGGCCTGATATCGGACATGACGTGGTGCTGTGGCGGTTGCTCTGTACATGCTTTTCCTCTGAGTTGAACCAGATCTTCGGCGTTTGCATTATTTACAACATGAGGTCCTCAGTGTGTGACAGATATTGGCCGTTGTCATGGTGATGTTGATTATTAAAGCAGTTGGAAGAATACTTAGTACTGTGATTCCCACACTTGACCAAGTAGAAAATTCACCCAGCACATGCCCAGATACTTCTCCTGATACTTCTGCAGATACTTCTGCAGATACTTCTGCAGATACCTCTGCAGATACTTCTCCAGATACTTCTGCAGATACTTCTGCAGATACTTCTGCAGATACTTCTCCAGATACTTCTGCAGATACTTCTGCAGCTACTTCTCCAGATACTTCTGCAGATACTTCTGCAGAAGTATCTGCAGAAGTATCTGCAGATACTTCTGCAGATACTTCTGCAGATACCTCTGCAGATACTTCTCCAGATACTTCTGCAGATACTTCTGCAGATACTTCTGTGGATACTTCTCCAGATACTTCTGCAGATACTTCTCCAGATACTTCTGCAGATACTTCTGCAGATACTTCTCCAGATACTTCTGCAGATACTTCTCCAGATACTTCTGCAGATACTTCTCCAGATACTTCTGCAGATACTTCTGCAGATACTTCTCCAGATACTTCTCAAGATACTTGTCCAGATACTTCTGCAGATACTTCACTACTACTTGAATTCAACTTTAGAAGTTAATTCTATTTGAATTAATAGTGAACTAAAACTGATGGGCAACATTTTAACAGTGTTTTTTGAAATAAGTAAAACATGGTCACATGGTCTAATGGCCCGGCATGATGGAGTCAGTGAACCCGGCATGATGGAGTCAGTGAATCCGGCATGATGGAGTCAGTGAATCCGGCATGATGGAGTCAGTGAATCCGGCATGATGGAGTCAGTGAATCCGGCATGATGGAGTCAGTGAACCCGGCATGATGGAGTCAGTGAATCCGGCATGATGGAGTCAGTGAATCCGGCATGATGGAGTCAGTGAATCCGGCATGATGGAGTCAGTGAACCCGGCATGATGGAGTCAGTGAACCCGGCATGATGGAGTCAGTGAACCCGGCATGATGGAGTCAGTGAACCCGGCATGATGGAGTCAGTGAATCCGGCATGATGGAGTCAGTGAACCCGGCATGATGGAGTCAGTGAATCCGGCATGATGGAGTCAGTGAACCCGGTATGATGGAGTCAGTGAACCCGGTATGATGGAGTCAGTGAATCCGGCATGATGGAGTCAGTGAACCCGGTATGATGGAGTCAGTGAACCCGGCATGATGGAGTCAGTGAACCCGGCATGATGGAGTCAGTGAATCCGGCATGATGGAGTCAGTGAACCCGGTATGATGGAGTCAGTGAATCCGGCATGATGGAGT
Source organism: Eucyclogobius newberryi (assembly GCF_026437365.1). Lineage (NCBI taxonomy): Eukaryota > Metazoa > Chordata > Actinopteri > Gobiiformes > Gobiidae > Eucyclogobius > Eucyclogobius newberryi. The sequence continues at coordinate 38,959,528 of NW_027316389.1, read as the reverse complement.
CAGTGAACCCGGTATGATGGAGTCAGTGAACCCTGCATGATGGAGTCAGTGAACCCGGCATGATGGAGTCAGTGAGCCCGGCATGATGGAGTCAGTGAACCCGGTATGATGGAGTCACTGAACCCGGCATGATGGAGTCAGTGAATCCGGCATGATGGAGTCAGTGAACCCTGCATGATGGAATCAGTGAATCCGGCATGATGGAGTCAGTGAATCCGGCATGATGGAATCAGTGAACCCGGTATGATGGAGTCAGTGAATCCGGCATGATGGAGTCAGTGAACCCGGCATGATGGAGTCAGTGAATCCGGCATGATGGAGTCAGTGAATCCGGCATGATGGAGTCAGTGAACCCGGCATGATGGAGTCAGTGAATCCGGCATGATGGAGTCAGTGAATCCGGCATGATGGAGTCAGTGAATCCGGCATGATGGAGTCAGTGAACCCGGCATGTTGGAGTCAGTGAATCCGGCATGATGGAGTCAGTGAACCCGGCATGATGGAGTCAGTGAATCCGGCATGATGGAGTCAGTGAACCCGGCATGATGGAGTCAGTGAATCCGGCATGATGGAGTCAGTGAACCCGGCATGATGGAGTCAGTGAACCCGGTATGATGGAGTCAGTGAACCCGGCATGATGGAGTCAGTGAATCCGGCATGATGGAGTCAGTGAATCCGGCATGATGGAGTCAGTGAATCCGGCATGATGGAGTCAGTTAACCCGGCATGATGGAGTCAGTGAACCCGGCATGATGGAGTCAGTGAACCCGGCATGATGGAGTCAGTGAACCCGGCATGATGGAGTCAGTGAACCTGGCATGATGGAGTCAGTGAACCCGGCATGTTGGAGTCAGTGAACCCGGTATGATGGAGTCAGTGAATCCGGCATGATGGAGTCAGTGAATCCGGCATGATGGAGTCAGTGAACCCGGCATGATGGAGTCAGTGAACCCGGCATGATGGAGTCAGTGAACCCGGCATGATGGAGTCAGTGAACCCGGCATGATGGAGTCAGTGAACCCGGCATGTTGGAGTCAGTGAATCCGGCATGATGGAGTCAGTGAACCCGGCATGATGGAATCAGTGAACCCGGCATGATGGAGTCAGTGAACCCGGCATGATGGAGTCAGTGAACCCGGCATGATGGAATCAGTGAACCCGGCATGATGGAGTCAGTGAACCCGGCATGATGGAGTCAGTGAACCCGGCATGATGGAGTCAGTGAACCCGGCATGATGGAGTCAGTGAACCCGGTATGATGGAGTCAGTGAACCCGGCATGATGGAATCAGTGAACCCGGTATGATGGAGTCGGTGAATCCGGCATGATGGAGTCAGTGAACCCGGCATGATGGAGTCGGTGAATCCGGCATGATGGAGTCAGTGAACCCGGCATGATGGAGTCAGTGAACCCGGCATGATGGAGTCAGTGAATCCGGCATGATGGAGTCAGTGAACCCGGCATGATGGAGTCAGTGAATCCGGCAGGATGGAGTCAGTGAATCCGGCATGATGGAGTCAGTGAACCCGATATGATGGAGTCAGTGAATCCGGCAGGATGGAGTCAGTGAATCCGGCATGATGGAGTCAGTAAATCCGGCGTGATGGAGTCAGTGAACCCGGCATGTTGGAGTCAGTGAATCCGGCATGATGGAGTCAGTGAATCCGGCATGATGGAGTCAGTGAACCCGGCATGATGGAGTCAGTGAACCCGGTATGATGGAGTCAGTGAACCCGGCATGATGGAGTCAGTGAACCCGGCATGTTGGAGTCAGTGAATCCGGCATGATGGAGTCAGTGAACCCGGCATGATGGAATCAGTGAACCCGGCATGATGGAGTCAGTGAACCCGGCATGATGGAGTCAGTGAACCCGGCATGATGGAATCAGTGAACCCGGCATGATGGAGTCAGTGAACCCGGCATGATGGAGTCAGTGAACCCGGCATGATGGAGTCAGTGAACCCGGCATGATGGAGTCAGTGAACCCGGTATGATGGAGTCAGTGAACCCGGCATGATGGAATCAGTGAACCCGGTATGATGGAGTCGGTGAATCCGGCATGATGGAGTCAGTGAACCCGGCATGATGGAGTCGGTGAATCCGGCATGATGGAGTCAGTGAACCCGGCATGATGGAGTCAGTGAACCCGGCATGATGGAGTCAGTGAATCCGGCATGATGGAGTCAGTGAACCCGGCATGATGGAGTCAGTGAATCCGGCAGGATGGAGTCAGTGAATCCGGCATGATGGAGTCAGTGAACCCGATATGATGGAGTCAGTGAATCCGGCAGGATGGAGTCAGTGAATCCGGCATGATGGAGTCAGTAAATCCGGCGTGATGGAGTCAGTGAACCCGGCATGTTGGAGTCAGTGAATCCGGCATGATGGAGTCAGTGAATCCGGCATGATGGAGTCAGTGAACCCGGCATGATGGAGTCAGTGAACCCGGTATGATGGAGTCAGTGAATCCGGCATGATGGAGTCAGTAAATCCGGCATGATGGAGTCAGTGAACCCGGCATGATGGAGTCAGTGAACCCGGCATGATGGAGTCAGTGAACCCGGCATGATGTAGTCAGTGAACCTGGCATGATGGAGTCAGTGAACCCGGCATGATGGAGTCAGTGAATCCGGCATGATGGAGTCAGTGAACCCGGCATGATGGAGTCAGTGAACCCGGCATGATGGAGTCAGTGAATCCGGCATGATGGAGTCAGTGAACCCGGCATGATGGAGTCAGTGAATCCGGCATGATGGAGTCAGTGAACCCGGCATGATGGAGTCAGTGAACCTGGCATGATGGAGTCAGTGAACCCGGCATGATGGAGTCAGTGAACCTGGCATGATGGAGTCAATGAACCCGGTATGATGGAGTCAGTGAATCCGGCATGATGGAGTCAGTGAACCCGGCATGATGGAGTAAGTGAACCCTGCATGATGGAGTCAGTGAATCCGGCATGATGGAGTCAGTGAACCCGGTATGATGGATTCAGTGAATCCGGCATGATGGAGTCAGTGAACCCGGCATGATGGAGTCAGTGAATCCGGCATGATGGAGTCAGTGAACCCGGCATGATGGAGTCAGTGAACCCGGCATGATGGAGTCAGTGAATCCGGCATGATGGAGTCAGTGAACCCGGCATGATGGAGTCAGTGAATCAGGCATGATGGAGTCAGTGAACCCGGCATGATGGAGTCAGTAAATCCGGCATGATGGAGTCAGTGAACCCGGCATGATGGAGTCAGTGAACCCGGCATGATGGAGTCAGTGAACCCGGTATGATGGAGTCAGTGAACCCGGCATGATGGAGTCAGTGAATCCGGCATGATGGAGTCAGTGAATCCGGCATGATGGAATCAGTGAACCCGGTATGATGGAGTCAGTGAATCCGGCATGATGGAGTCAGTGAACCCGGCATGATGGAGTCAGTGAATCCGGCATGATGGAATCAGTGAACCCGGTATGATGGAGTCAGTGAATCCGGCATGATGGAGTCAGTGAACCCGGCATGATGGAGTCAGTGAATCCGGCATGATGGAGTCAGTGAATCCGGCATGATGGAGTCAGTGAACCCGGCATGATGGAGTCAGTGAATCCGGCATGATGGAGTCAGTGAATCCGGCATGATGGAGTCAGTGAATCCGGCATGATGGAGTCAGTGAACCCGGCATGTTGGAGTCAGTGAATCCGGCATGATGGAGTCAGTGAACCCGGCATGATGGAGTCAGTGAATCCGGCATGATGGAGTCAGTGAACCCGGCATGATGGAGTCAGTGAATCCGGCATGATGGAGTCAGTGAACCCGGCATGATGGAGTCAGTGAACCCGGTATGATGGAGTCAGTGAACCCGGCATGATGGAGTCAGTGAATCCGGCATGATGGAGTCAGTGAATCCGGCATGATGGAGTCAGTGAATCCGGCATGATGGAGTCAGTTAACCCGGCATGATGGAGTCAGTGAACCCGGCATGATGGAGTCAGTGAACCCGGCATGATGGAGTCAGTGAACCCGGCATGATGGAGTCAGTGAACCTGGCATGATGGAGTCAGTGAACCCGGCATGTTGGAGTCAGTGAACCCGGTATGATGGAGTCAGTGAATCCGGCATGATGGAGTCAGTGAATCCGGCATGATGGAGTCAGTGAACCCGGCATGATGGAGTCAGTGAACCCGGCATGATGGAGTCAGTGAACCCGGCATGATGGAGTCAGTGAACCCGGCATGATGGAGTCAGTGAACCCGGCATGTTGGAGTCAGTGAATCCGGCATGATGGAGTCAGTGAACCCGGCATGATGGAATCAGTGAACCCGGCATGATGGAGTCAGTGAACCCGGCATGATGGAGTCAGTGAACCCGGCATGATGGAATCAGTGAACCCGGCATGATGGAGTCAGTGAACCCGGCATGATGGAGTCAGTGAACCCGGCATGATGGAGTCAGTGAACCCGGCATGATGGAGTCAGTGAACCCGGTATGATGGAGTCAGTGAACCCGGCATGATGGAATCAGTGAACCCGGTATGATGGAGTCGGTGAATCCGGCATGATGGAGTCAGTGAACCCGGCATGATGGAGTCGGTGAATCCGGCATGATGGAGTCAGTGAACCCGGCATGATGGAGTCAGTGAACCCGGCATGATGGAGTCAGTGAATCCGGCATGATGGAGTCAGTGAACCCGGCATGATGGAGTCAGTGAATCCGGCAGGATGGAGTCAGTGAATCCGGCATGATGGAGTCAGTGAACCCGATATGATGGAGTCAGTGAATCCGGCAGGATGGAGTCAGTGAATCCGGCATGATGGAGTCAGTAAATCCGGCGTGATGGAGTCAGTGAACCCGGCATGTTGGAGTCAGTGAATCCGGCATGATGGAGTCAGTGAATCCGGCATGATGGAGTCAGTGAACCCGGCATGATGGAGTCAGTGAACCCGGTATGATGGAGTCAGTGAATCCGGCATGATGGAGTCAGTAAATCCGGCATGATGGAGTCAGTGAACCCGGCATGATGGAGTCAGTGAACCCGGCATGATGGAGTCAGTGAACCCGGCATGATGTAGTCAGTGAACCTGGCATGATGGAGTCAGTGAACCCGGCATGATGGAGTCAGTGAATCCGGCATGATGGAGTCAGTGAACCCGGCATGATGGAGTCAGTGAACCCGGCATGATGGAGTCAGTGAATCCGGCATGATGGAGTCAGTGAACCCGGCATGATGGAGTCAGTGAATCCGGCATGATGGAGTCAGTGAACCCGGCATGATGGAGTCAGTGAACCTGGCATGATGGAGTCAGTGAACCCGGCATGATGGAGTCAGTGAACCTGGCATGATGGAGTCAATGAACCCGGTATGATGGAGTCAGTGAATCCGGCATGATGGAGTCAGTGAACCCGGCATGATGGAGTAAGTGAACCCTGCATGATGGAGTCAGTGAATCCGGCATGATGGAGTCAGTGAACCCGGTATGATGGATTCAGTGAATCCGGCATGATGGAGTCAGTGAACCCGGCATGATGGAGTCAGTGAATCCGGCATGATGGAGTCAGTGAACCCGGCATGATGGAGTCAGTGAACCCGGCATGATGGAGTCAGTGAATCCGGCATGATGGAGTCAGTGAACCCGGCATGATGGAGTCAGTGAATCAGGCATGATGGAGTCAGTGAACCCGGCATGATGGAGTCAGTAAATCCGGCATGATGGAGTCAGTGAACCCGGCATGATGGAGTCAGTGAACCCGGCATGATGGAGTCAGTGAACCCGGTATGATGGAGTCAGTGAACCCGGCATGATGGAGTCAGTGAATCCGGCATGATGGAGTCAGTGAATCCGGCATGATGGAGTCAGTGAATCCGGCATGATGGAGTCAGTGAACCCGGCATGATGGAGTCAGTTAACCCGGCATGATGGAGTCAGTGAACCCGGCATGATGGAGTCAGTGAACCTGGCATGATGGAGTCAGTGAACCCGGCATGATGGAGTCAGTGAATCCGGCATGATGGAGTCAGTGAACCCGGCATGATGGAGTCAGTGAACCTGGCATGATGGAGTCAGTGAACCCGGCATGATGGAGTCAGTGAACCTGGCATGATGGAGTCAATGAACCCGGTATGATGGAGTCAGTGAATCCGGCATGATGGAGTCAGTGAATCCGGCATGATGGAGTCAGTGAACCCGGCATGATGGAGTCAGTGAATCCGGCATGATGGAGTCAGTGAACCCGGTATGATGGAGTCAGTGAATCCGGCATGATGGAGTCAGTGAACCCGGCATGATGGAGTCAGTGAACCCGGCATGATGGAGTCAGTGAATCCGGCATGATGGAGTCAGTAAATCCGGCATGATGGAGTCAGTGAATCCGGCATGATGGAGTCAGTGAACCCGGTATGATGGAGTCAGTGAACCCGGCATGATGGAGTCAGTGAATCCGGCATGATGTAGTCAGTGAATCCGGCATGATGGAGTCAGTGAATCCGGCATGATGGAATCAGTGAATCCGGCATTATGGAGTCAGTGAATCCGGCATGATGGAGTCAGTGAACCCGGCATGATGGAGTCAGTGAACCCGGTATGATGGAGTCAGTGAACCCGGCATGATGGAGTCAGTGAATCCGGCATGATGGAGTCAGTGAATCCGGCATGATGGAGTCAGTGAATCCGGCATGATGGAGTCAGTGAACCCGGCATGATGGAGTCAGTGAACCCGGCATGATGGAGTCAGTGAACCCGGCATGATGGAGTCAGTGAACCCGGCATGATGGAGTCAGTGAACCTGGCATGATGGAGTTAGTGAACCCGGCATGTTGGAGTCAGTGAACCCGGTATGATGGAGTCAGTGAATCCGGCATGATGGAGTCAGTGAATCCGGCATGATGGAGTAAGTGAACCCTGCATGATGGAGTCAGTGAATCCGGCATGATGGAGTCAGTGAATCTGGCATGATGGAGTCAGTGAATCCGGCATGATGGAGTCAGTGAACCCGGCATGTTGGAGTCAGTGAATCCGGCATGATGGAGTCAGTGAACCCGGCATGATGGAGTCAGTGAACCCGGCATGATGGAGTCAGTGAACCCGGCATGATGGAGTCAGTGAACCCGGTATGATGAAGTCAGTGAACCCGGCATGATGGAGTCAGTGAATCCGGCATGATGGAGTCAGTGAACCCGGTATGATGGAGTCAGTGAATCCGGCATGATGGAGTCAGTGAACCCGGCATGATGGAGTCAGTGAACCCGGCATGATGGAGTCAGTGAATCCGGCATGATGGAGTCAGTAAATCTGGCATGATGGAGTCAGTGAATCCGGCATGATGGAGTCAAAGAACCCGGTATGATGGAGTCAGTGAATCCGGCATGATGGAGTCAGTGAACCCGGTATGATGGAGTCAGTGAACCCGGCATGATGGAGTCAGTGAATCCGGCATGATGGAGTCAGTGAATCCGGCATGATGGAGTCAGTGAATCCGGCATGATGGAGTCAGTGAACCCGGCATGATGGAGTCAGTGAACCCGGCATGATGGAGTCAGTGAACCCGGCATGATTGAGTCAGTGAACCCGGCATGATGGAGTCAGTGAACCCGGCATGATGGAGTCAGTGAACCCAGCATGATGGAGTAAGTGAACCCTGCATGATGGAGTCAGTGAATCCGGCATGATGGAGTCAGTGAATCTGGCATGATGGAGTCAGTGAATCCGGCATGATGGAGTCAGTGAACCCGGCATGTTGGAGTCAGTGAATCCGGCATGATGGAGTCAGTGAACCCGGCATGATGGAGTCAGTGAACCCGGCATGATGGAGTCAGTGAACCCGGCATGATGGAGTCAGTGAACCCGGTATGATGAAGTCAGTGAACCCGGCATGATGGAATCAGTGAACCCGGTATGATGGAGTCAGTGAATCCGGCATGATGGAGTCAGTGAACCCGGCATGATGTAGTCAGTGAATCCGGCATGATGGAGTCAGTGAACCCGGCATGATGGAGTCAGTGAACCCGGCATGATGGAGTCAGTGAATCCGGCATGATGGAGTCAGTGAACCCGGCATGATGGAGTCAGTGAACCCGGCATGATGGAGTCAGTGAATCCGGCATGATGGAGTCAGTGAACCCGGCATGATGGAGTCAGTGAACCCGGCATGATGGAGTCAGAGAACCCGGCATGATGGAGTCAGTGAATCCGGCATGATGGAGTCAGTGAATCCGGCATGATGGAGTCAGTGAACCCGGCATGATGGAGTCAGTGAACCCGGCATGATGGAGTCAGTGAATCCGGCATGATGGAGTCAGTGAACCCGGCATGATGGAGTCAGTGAACCCGGCATGATGGAGTCAGTGAACCCGGCATGATGGAGTCAGTGAACCCGGCATGATGGAGTCAGTGAATCAGGCATGATGGAGTCAGTGAACCCGGCATGATGGAGTCAGTGAACCCGGCATGATGGAGTCAGTGAACCCGGTATGATGGAGTCAGTGAATCCGGCATGGTGGAGTCAGTGAACCCGGCATGATGGAGTCAGTGAACCTGGCATGATGGAGTCAGTGAACCCGGCATGTTGGAGTCAGTGAACCCGGTATGATGGAGTCAGTGAATCCGGCATGATGGAGTCAGTGAATCCGGCATGATGGAGTCAGTGAACCCGGCATGATGGAGTCAGTGAACCCAGCATGATGGAGTAAGTGAACCCTGCATGATGGAGTCAGTGAATCCGGCATGATGGAGTCAGTGAATCTGGCATGATGGAGTCAGTGAATCCGGCATGATGGAGTCAGTGAACCCGGCATGTTGGAGTCAGTGAATCCGGCATGATGGAGTCAGTGAACCCGGCATGATGGAGTCAGTGAACCCGGCATGATGGAGTCAGTGAACCCGGCATGATGGAGTCAGTGAACCCGGTATGATGAAGTCAGTGAACCCGGCATGATGGAATCAGTGAACCCGGTATGATGGAGTCAGTGAATCCGGCATGATGGAGTCAGTGAACCCGGCATGATGTAGTCAGTGAATCCGGCATGATGGAGTCAGTGAACCCGGCATGATGGAGTCAGTGAACCCGGCATGATGGAGTCAGTGAATCCGGCATGATGGAGTCAGTGAACCCGGCATGATGGAGTCAGTGAACCCGGCATGATGGAGTCAGTGAATCCGGCATGATGGAGTCAGTGAACCCGGCATGATGGAGTCAGTGAACCCGGCATGATGGAGTCAGTGAACCCGGCATGATGGAGTCAGTGAACCCGGCATGTTGGAGTCAGTGAATCCGGCATGATGGAGTCAGTGAACCCGGCATGATGGAGTCAGTGAACCCGGCATGATGGAGTCAGTGAACCCGGCATGATGGAGTCAGTGAACCCGGTATGATGGAGTCAGTGAATCCGGCATGATGGAGTCAGTGAACCCGGCATGATGCAGTCAGTGAATCCGGCATGATGGAGTCAGTGAACCCGGCATGATGGAGTCAGTGAACCCGGCATGATGGAGTCAGTGAATCCGGCATGATGGAGTCAGTGAATCCGGCATGATGGAGTCAGTGAACCCGGCATGATGGAGTCAGTGAACCCGGCATGATGGAGTCAGTGAACCCGGCATGATGGAGTCAGTGAACCCGGCATGATGGAGTCAGTGAACCCGGCATGATGGAGTCAGTGAACCCGGCATGATGGAGTCAGCGAATCCGGCATGATGGAGTCAGTGAACCCGGCATGATGGAGTCAGTGAACCCGGCATGATGGAGTCAGTGAACCCGGCATGATGGAGTCAGTGAACCCGGCATGATGGAGTCAGTGAACCCGGCATGATGGAGTCAGTGAACCCGGTTCAGCTCCACATGCGCTGCACTTTGCGGCTCTTGTTGTGCGGCTCTCTGGATTCCTTGCATACTCTGGTGTTTGCCTGTGAACACGTCCAGGTAACCGCTCTGGCATGCACCCGCGCAGCTGATAAGTTACAGCTTGTGTCGTCGTGTTTGGTTTACTTAATCTGGAGCTGGAAATGACCTTGTGAACCTGCGCTTTCTCCGTCACAGCCGTTCAGCCGCTCCGCACAAAACCTGCTTTGCAATTTGAATTTGCGCGAGTAGCAAGTGTGCCTCGGCGGCGCTGCCGGCTTCAGACGTTTGTCGGTCAAAGGTCGCTGTCCGAGAACAATTACATTTACTCCTTTTGCACCGCCGCTACGCCCAATCTCATTTGACATGCTTTTGTGCAAACATGGCCCCTCACCCGGCCAACCTGGGCTTAATCATTACCCTGACCGCTTTATCAGATTGTCATGCAGGTAACCATTAATATGTATTTACTTCTAGATGACCTCCACAAACGTGGCACCGCAAATGTCACTTGTCAAAACACGTCAAAACACCTCAGCTGATTGATTTTTTCTTTCAATGTTGCTGCACACTTGGCCACAACAATAATGCTTTTAAGTTCCAGCGATAAACTGCAGATTAATAGATTTCATTCTCCTTTCAATTCCGGCCAAAAGCAGGTCACACGTAGTTCACTCAAAGGTTGGGATGGCGGCCATTACCTATTATTTTGTTACTTATTACTAGAAAGGTGAGGGGGGGAATGACAGGGGATGCTAGCTGCGATTTCTATTGCTTTTGTGCATCCGTGCCACTTCTGCCTGACCGGCGCGTTCTCGCTTTCCAATGATGCTCAATGATAACTCACCAGTTGTCTTGTTCAGAGCGAAGGGTAATATATAGCCCGGAGGTGTCCTGACATAGTTATAGCCGTTGGTGTCCTCGAAAAAGACAAGGAGAGTCAATTACAACGGCGGAGGAGAGCGTGAGCCCTTGTGTCAGCTCCCTGCGCAGACGGCTGTGATGAATGGCACCTGACCTCACGGCGGGGGGCCACGAGGAGCACAGAACCCAGGCGAAGGAGGCAGAATGTGGGTCAGGAGAGGAGAGGAAGCAGGGGCAGGGCGGACGTCTCAATGAGCTGCAGGAAGAGTCCAGGAACAGAGCTGGAACCATGCGTAGACATCAATGATTTTCATATAGTATTCTATGGAGAAGGTCTTTGAGTAGCATTTGTGTGTATTTCAAGGTTCAGAGTAACCAATCAGAGAAATGGAACATTGAAAACCAGTGGGGGAGGAAGTAAAAGTAGTGCACTGTACCCGACATTTTCAAATGATATAGAATAAAATCTGGTTCACCACAGCATCATTTTGGAGGAATAATGAGACCACTGCGCTTTCCTTGCATCGAATCACAGAGTTGTATTCTCACAGAGACAGGAAGTGAGCTGTTAGTATGCTAATGTATGTTAGCGGTACTGTCATGGCAAAACTTACTCTGAGATCAAAGAGTTGTGAAAAGTGCTTTTTAACTCGTCACAGTGAATATTGAACATGCTGTGAAAGCATTAGCAGAGCGATACACGCAGACTGCTGGAAAGAACTCTGCTTTTCATGTTTTCCCGTAAAAATAAAGGACCACAACTTAAAGTAAAATCAAGTAAAATCAAGTAAAATTAGTAAAATCAAGTAAAATCTTAAGGTATCTGTATTTTACTCAAGTACAAGACTCATCATAAATTGGGGAGACAGGTTATGGCTCGTGACCCAAATGTAATTTTAGGAGGACTAGGAAATAAATAGATTTAATCAATAGCTTAGCCTCGCTACAGAACGCTCAGTGAGGGTGTGGACAGCAGGCAGGACAGACATAAAACAAATTGTATCATATTTGGCATGTCAAATGTCGTATTTCTCTATGAGCTGCACGCACCGCAGCAGCGCCTCACACGGGCTGTTGAAGGAGAAATGGGGGAGGAATGCTACAGTGTTTACGGAAAAACGCTCTGAAAAAGCAAAGGAGGTGGTATTAGAAGCAACATTCCTCCTTCATGTGTGTTTGTGACGCTCCGAGAAGAGAAAAGCCATGGAGAAACACACTAGTACCGACTGCTTTGAAATCAGCAACGTCCAATGAAATGTTGAGTTCTTCTCTAGTTTATGTCTGTACGTGACGGCAGCTCCAACACTTGTGATGGATCAAAGGTGATCTCCCCCGTGCTGCTCGTGGTGGCGTGGATAGCACACTGTCATGTGGGCCGGACCGCACGCTGTACTGTCCTGTTTATTGAAAAAAAGGAGATATTCCCCCTTGACCATGCTTTACAACATGACCCCTTCTCAATACAATTATATTAATGTAGCTCACCAAGTGGAAGGTGTGAATAAGAGGCCAGGTGGTGTATTTGGAGACCGGTAATGACTGCGTCGCTGTTTAATGTGAGGATCCAACAGAGCGAGGGCGGGAGTACACACTGGAGACACACAAATGTCCACATTACAGAGTAATCAAAGTATATCGCTTTTATACTTTGCTTAGGCCTTTTCTATTTAGTAGTTCTGGCTCATGTGGGGCTCTGAATGGAGTTCTCAACATGAATCAATCTTGAAAGTCTCTGTCTGGGAAAAGATGGGGCGGTAAGTGAAATAATTCAAGCTGATTGGGCGAAGCATCCTTTAGTGCCCGCCTACCATAATTTGTGCTAAACCAATCACAGCAAAGACTTATAATGACGTAACCAAACTGTGCGTTGGATGCAACAAGTGTCACTATCACTCATATTGGATTGTATGGGATGAACAGAGAAGTTGGCGAATGAGGCCTCTTAAAGAACACGGTGCTGGTTTGGAACCACTTCGATTACTTACCACTGACACGCTTCAGCAGAAATCTGCTGCAACGTTTTTTAGCCAAAATGTAATTGTAATGTAAAATGATGATCTATGCATAGTTGAATACTGAGTGCCTGGAAAAAGCCTGCATGGATCACTTTGGGGATAATTATAAAAACAAAGTTAAAAGCCAATAAAACTTTGTTTCACATCCATAAATATCTGTTTGTTGTCTATAAAAGTGCAGTTCACATCTTTACTGTCCAGACCACACCAACTTGAACAGCTCTTTCAGGCAATGGAAAAGGTGGGGCATCTGAAAGAACCGTGACACATGTCAGGAGCCCGGCAACAATCTGAGCATCCGCTGGAGGCGGGGCCCCCGCGGCTCCTCATACCTGCCCCTGACAAGAAAAACAAAGCGTCTCCACATCCAGCCCTGTCCTCTGTAGACGGAGAGCTGGTGGGCCGGAACTCCCAGTGCGCCCCCCCCAGACTCTAATCTGTGTTGACAGAAAGCAAGTGCCAGTATCAGGTCACTTTCTCCAGCTCCTCAGCCGACTGGTGAACCCTGCCGTGAGGAGGTGACGCTGCCAGGGCCGGAGGAGGTGGGTAACAGGACACACAGGGGAAAAGTTACCAGTTTAGGTTAGATTACAATTTGTATTCAATCTTAATTCAATTGCTCCAAGTAATAAGGCTTGTTTCCACTGGTGCTTTTGCAGAGGGTTGGTACTATCTGAAAGTGTCTCCACTGTCTTAAGTGAACCGCACCGGCCCATTTAAGCGGCCCACAGCAGGCCCTGACAGGCATAGCTTTGAAAGTGGCTCCTGGAACGCTTTAACACCAGATGATTGGATAAGGATACGAGAGAACACTCAAGTGAAAACTAAAAATAAAAACGCAGCTATAAAAAAAAAATCATAATTTCTCACCAATCTTGCCTCCTCTGATGCCCACGTGCTTAGCAAAACACAGCTGGCACATGTTAGCATCGGCTGTTCCTCTTTATGCACGCACAACACTTGCAAGACCCAAAATATAATTGCGGTGCATGAAACATTATCCAAACCCAATGCATTATATAAAGAGACGTAAGAATGCAACGTAGACTCTTTGACCTGTTTATTCCAGCTTCATATCACAGAATTACATGTTGTGAATTACTGAGATAGGACTCTGGATTAAAAATGATACCATATTTTTCTACTTCTACTATTATTATTATTATATATGCTACTTCTTTCCCACGCTAAGCTGTTCGTCTAATTGATAGATTTTACTGGCTGACAGCCACCAGGGGGCACTCTAGCAGGAAGTGCAAGCGTTTGAAACACTGGAGAAGATTAAATTCAATTACATTCAATTTATTTTTGCCAAAATCACAACAACGGTTGCCAAGATGACGTCAGTGGACAGTGGGAGTGAGTGTTACAACTCACTCGATAAGTACGAGCTCAGGAGCAGATGAACCAGATGTGAAGACACAGACGCAGGTCCATCAGCTCACACAGAGTCATCAAGGACAGAGGGACAGAGGGGACAGTAGGGACAGATGTGATGTGTTTTCTGTTTGTTAAGCTTCAAAATGCTGTGTTTTATTACAATCCAACTCATATTCACTGAGACATCAGTCCAATCACGGCACGAACCCCGGTTAAAAAGAGAACTGAAGCATCACATGTAAATATCTCATGTTACAACCTGGGCACCTGCGGTTTATTGACAGGTGCAGCCCGTATAGTTACTATTTTTTTTTTCTTAGTAAATTTCGTTGGCATTGGTTCTTCAGGAGCCCTGTCAATGTCTGGGAAGCGTCAGCTGCCCAGCTCATATCTGTGAAGAGGCTCACGGTAAAAAAGCACATTATTCCATTTGTTTATGAGCAAAGAAAATATCCATAATGAGTCAATGCAATGTAGAAGTTTAATGCCGTACCGAGGAACATTCTTGACAAAGAAGTAACATCGCCATAGAAACAAACAAACTGCACATACCCACCAGAGTGAT
>NW_027316389.1:38879129-38944783 GCF_026437365.1 Eucyclogobius newberryi | reverse complement strand
TGAAGTAATATTGGACCAGCTTCATGTACTTTTACTTGTATTGAAGTAATATTGGACCAGCTTCATGTACTTTTACTTGTATTGAAGTAATATTGGACCAGCTTCATGTACTTTTACTTGTATTGAAGTAATATTGGACCAGCTTCATGTACTTTTACTTGTATTGAAGTAATATTGGACCAGCTTCATGTACTTTTACTTGTATTGAAGTAATATTGGACCAGCTTCATGTACTTTTACTTGTATTGAAGTAATATTGGACCAGCTTCATGTACTTTTACTTGTATTGAAGTAATATTGGACCAGCTTCATGTACTTTTACTTGTATTGAAGTAATATTGGACCAGCTTCATGTACTTTTACTTGTATTGAAGTAATATTGGACCAGCTTCATGTACTTTTACTTGTATTGAAGTAATATTGGACCAGCTTCATGTACTTTTACTTGTATTGAAGTAATATTGGACCAGCTTCATGTACTTTTACTTGTATTGAAGTAATATTGGACCAGCTTCATGTACTTTTACTTGTATTGAAGTAATTTTGGACCAGCTTCATGTACTTTTACTTGTATTGAAGTAATATTGGACCAGCTTCATGTACTTTTACTTGTATTGAAGTAATATTGGACCAGCTTCATGTACTTTTACTTGTATTGAAGTAATATTGGACCAGCTTCATGTACTTTTACTTGTATTGAAGTAATATTGGACCAGCTTCATGTACTTTTACTTGTATTGAAGTAATATTGGACCAGCTTCATGTACTTTTACTTGTATTGAAGTAATATTGGACCAGCTTCATGTACTTTTACTTGTATTGAAGTAATATTGGACCAGCTTCATGTACTTTTACTTGTATTGAAGTAATATTGGACCAGCTTCATGTACTTTTACTTGTATTGAAGTAATATTGGACCAGCTTCATGTACTTTTACTTGTATTGAAGTAATATTGGACCAGCTTCATGTACTTTTACTTGTATTGAAGTAATATTGGACCAGCTTCATGTACTTTTACTTGTATTGAAGTAATATTGGACCAGCTTCATGTACTTTTACTTGTATTGAAGTAATATTGGACCAGCTTCATGTACTTTTACTTGTATTGAAGTAATATTGGACCAGCTTCATGTACTTTTACTTGTATTGAAGTAATATTGGACCAGCTTCATGTACTTTTACTTGTATTGAAGTAATATTGGACCAGCTTCATGTACTTTTACTTGTATTGAAGTAATATTGGACCAGCTTCATGTACTTTTACTTGTATTGAAGTAATATTGGACCAGCTTCATGTACTTTTACTTGTATTGAAGTAATATTGGACCAGCTTCATGTACTTTTACTTGTATTGAAGTAATATTGGACCAGCTTCATGTACTTTTACTTGTATTGAAGTAATATTGGACCAGCTTCATGTACTTTTACTTGTATTGAAGTAATATTGGACCAGCTTCATGTACTTTTACTTGTATTGAAGTAATATTGGACCAGCTTCATGTACTTTTACTTGTATTGAAGTAATATTGGACCAGCTTCATGTACTTTTACTTGTATTGAAGTAATATTGGACCAGCTTCATGTACTTTTACTTGTATTGAAGTAATATTGGACCAGCTTCATGTACTTTTACTTGTATTGAAGTAATATTGGACCAGCTTCATGTACTTTTACTTGTATTGAAGTAATATTGGACCAGCTTCATGTACTTTTACTTGTATTGAAGTAATATTGGACCAGCTTCATGTACTTTTACTTGTATTGAAGTAATATTGGACCAGCTTCATGTACTTTTACTTGTATTGAAGTAATATTGGACCAGCTTCATGTACTTTTACTTGTATTGAAGTAATATTGGACCAGCTTCATGTACTTTTACTTGTATTGAAGTAATATTGGACCAGCTTCATGTACTTTTACTTGTATTGAAGTAATATTGGACCAGCTTCATGTACTTTTACTTGTATTGAAGTAATATTGGACCAGCTTCATGTACTTTTACTTGTATTGAAGTAATATTGGACCAGCTTCATGTACTTTTACTTGTATTGAAGTAATATTGGACCAGCTTCATGTACTTTTACTTGTATTGAAGTAATATTGGACCAGCTTCATGTACTTTTACTTGTATTGAAGTAATATTGGACCAGCTTCATGTACTTTTACTTGTATTGAAGTAATATTGGACCAGCTTCATGTACTTTTACTTGTATTGAAGTAATTTTGGACCAGCTTCATGTACTTTTACTTGTATTGAAGTAATATTGGACCAGCTTCATGTACTTTTACTTGTATTGAAGTAATATTGAACCAGCTTCATGTACTTTTACTTGTATTGAAGTAATATTGGACCAGCTTCATGTACTTTTACTTGTATTGAAGTAATATTGGACCAGCTTCATGTACTTTTACTTGTATTGAAGTAATTTTGGACCAGCTTCATGTACTTTTACTTGTATTGAAGTAATATTGGACCAGCTTCATGTACTTTTACTTGTATTGAAGTAATATTGAACCAGCTTCATGTACTTTTACTTGTATTGAAGTAATATTGGACCAGCTTCATGTACTTTTACTTGTATTGAAGTAATATTGGACCAGCTTCATGTACTTTTACTTGTATTGAAGTAATATTGGACCAGCTTCATGTACTTTTACTTGTATTGAAGTAATATTGGACCAGCTTCATGTACTTTTACTTGTATTGAAGTAATATTGGACCAGCTTCATGTACTTTTACTTGTATTGAAGTAATTTTGGACCAGCTTCATGTACTTTTACTTGTATTGAAGTAATATTGGACCAGCTTCATGTACTTTTACTTGTATTGAAGTAATATTGGACCAGCTTCATGTACTTTTACTTGTATTGAAGTAATATTGAACCAGCTTCATGTACTTTTACTTGTATTGAAGTAATATTGGACCAGCTTCATGTACTTTTACTTGTATTGAAGTAATATTGGACCAGCTTCATGTACTTTTACTTGTATTGAAGTAATATTGGACCAGCTTCATGTACTTTTACTCCAGTCATGTCCACCGCTGGTCCTGGATGAGGAAAACTCTCCCGTGCTGCACAGTTTGTTCAGTGGGTCATGAAAGTTACATGTTGCCGGGTCGGCTCCTGGTGCCGGCTGTAAACGGCAGTGGAACTTCTCTCTCTTACGCTGAGGACCAAAGGCCTGGAGATGTTTCCTTTGCCTGTAAAACACATCCGTCTGCTCCAGAGTCACTGGCAACTCATTTAGACGTGCGATGTTATCTTTAAAACCGGGTCACTCTGGGTTCAAAACTGTGGGAATTTAGCAGAGAACATCAGTTAGTCTGGAGAAAGCTCTTCATCACCTCTGTTCCACCAGCAGAGCAGCTCCCAGCCTCTCTGGATTGAGGCTTATGTTATCGACTTGTCCGACAATTATTTGGACTCAAATTTGGCACTTGGCATCTCCTTTCGCATGTGCTATAGGACGATGAGTCCGAGCCAAGTTGAATGTTTTATACTCGAACTGCCGGAGCCCCACGCGGCTCCGTTCCCCTCATAACTCACCGCACGCGCCAAGATTCTGTTTGCCGATAATGAGGCAGAAAAAGGGATTGCGGCTTTTACGGCGCTGGAACGGGCGAGCCAGCGTTTACCTAAAAATCGCGGCCTAACGAGCATTTTTGCAGCCTATCGTTTATGAGCGAGCGCCGTTGTGATCTGGACGAAAGAAACGTGTCCCCATTTACAGGCCTCTTTATTGGCGCATTAGCCCGCGCAGGCGGCTACAAGCTGAGTCAGCACCAGTTCTGCCCCAGACAAACGAGTGTGAGCCGCAAAGTGTGAGCCGCAGGAGTGTGAGCCGCAGGAGTGTGAGCCGCAGGAGTGTGAGCCGCAGGAGTGTGAGCCGCAGGAGTGTGAGCCGCAGGAATGTGAGCCGCAAAGTGTGAGCCGCAGGAGTGTGAGCCGCAGGAGTGTGAGCCGCAGGAGTGTGAGCCGCAGGAGTGTGAGCCGCAGGAGTGTGAGCCGCAGGAGTGTGAGCCGCAGAGTGTGAGCCGCAAAGTGTGAGCCGCAGGAGTGTGAGCCGCAGGAGTGTGAGCCGCAGGAGTGTGAGCCGCAGAGTGTGAGCCGCAAAGTGTGAGCCGCAGGAGTGTGAGCCGCAGGAGTGTGAGCCGCAGTAATGTGAGCCGCAGAGTGTGAGCCGCAAAGTGTGAGCCGCAAAGTGTGAGCCGCAAAGTGTGAGCCGCAGAGTGTGAGCCGCAGGAGTGTGAGCCGCAGGAGTGTGAGCCGCAGAGTGTGAGCCGCAAAGTGTGAGCCGCAGGAGTGTGAGCCGCAGGAGTGTGAGCCGCAGTAATGTGAGCCGCAGAGTGTGAGCCGCAAAGTGTGAGCCGCAAAGTGTGAGCCGCAAAGTGTGAGCCGCAAAGTGTGAGCCGCAGAGTGTGAGCCGCAGGAGTGTGAGCCGCAGGAGTGTGAGCCGCAGAGTGTGAGCCGCAAAGTGTGAGCCGCAGGAGTGTGAGCCGCAGGAGTGTGAGCCGCAGGAATGTGAGCCGCAGAGTGTGAGCCGCAAAGTGTGAGCCGCAGGAGTGTGAGCCGCAGGAATGTGAGCCGCAGAGTGTGAGCCGCAAAGTATGAGCCGCAGGAGTGTGAGCCGCGAAGTATGAGCCGCAGAGTGTGAGCCGCAGGAATGTGAGCCGCAGAGTGTGAGCCGCAAAGTATGAGCCGCAGGAGTGTGAGCCGCGAAGTATGAGCCGCGAAGTATGAGCCGCAGGAGTGTGAGCCGCAAAGTGTGAGCCGCAGAAGTGCTTCAGTCGTGAGAGTCCAGCACCAAATTACAGCCACTGTTAGTCCTCTGAACGTGTGTGTGTGTGTGAGTGTGTGTGTGTGAGTGTGTGTGTGTGAGTGTGTGTGTGTGTGTGTGTGAGTGTGTGTGTGTGCGTGTGTGTCTGTGTGTGTGTGTCTGTGTGAGTGTGTGTGTGCGTGTGTGTCTGTGTGTGTGTGTGTGTGTCTGTGTGTGTGTGTCTGTGTGAGTGTGTGTGTGTGCGTGTGTGTCTGTGTGTGTGTGTCTGTGTGAGTGTGTGTGTGCGTGTGTGTCTGTGTGTGTGTGTCTGTGTGAGTGTGTGTGTGTGCGTGTGTGTCTGTGTGTGTGTGTCTGTGTGTGTGTGTGTGTGTCTGTGTGAGTGTGTGTGTGTGCGTGTGTGTCTGTGTGTGTGTGTCTGTGTGTGTGTGTCTGTGTGAGTGTGTGTGTGTGCGTGTGTGTCTGTGTGTGTGTGTCTGTGTGTGTGTGTCTGTGTGTGTGTCTGTGTGTGTGTGTGTGTGTGTGTGTGTGTCTGTGTGAGTGTGTGAGTGTGTGTGTGTCTGTGTGTGTGTGTTGTTCTTATCCATAAACACTGGACACGAGTCATTTTTTCATCAATGAAATCCACTCCCAGAATATTTCATATTTTAGTTTGGAAAGTTAAATTGAACAAAATACAAACAGATACAAAACCGAGGCTAATTTAGGCTAAATGAGAAAAGAAAACAAACCTTTTTCAGTTTTGGATACGCGAGTCTTAGTGTTACTGCCATATATTATGTTCGTTGTGATATAATGACCACACCCACAGAACAGAGGTGACTCCTCCCACTTTGCGTGAGGCTTGATATTATTATTATTTTTGATCTCACTGTTTGTTTCTTCTTTCAAACCCAGTGTGTGTTTCTGTACTCACTGTAGAGAGGAGAGACAGGAAGGAGAGGATGGAGGAGGCCAGAAGAGAGGAGAGACAGGAAGGAGAGGATGGAGGAGGCCAGAAGAGAGGAGAGACAGGAAGGAGAGGATGGAGGAGGCCAGAAGAGAGGAGAGACAGGAAGGAGAGGATGGAGGAGGCCAGAAGATGAACTAAACATCTAAATGTTATGTACGATAACCCTAAAGAGCACGCACAAGCACGCACGAGCACATAAGAGAACACACGAGCACGCACAAACACAGAGGAGCACACACAAGCTCAGAGGAGCACACACAAACACACACAAACACACACAAACACACACAAACACACACAAACACACACAGCCTCCTGGTGAGTGAGGCGGTGTCCTAAGCAACTTAAACCTGTGCTATTGCTGATGTTTGTGTAGCCGTGACCTGTGACCTCCTGTGCCCCTTAAGACATCCACCTGACAGGACAACTCCAGGCTCCTTTAAGTCTCCTTTAAGAATCTTTTAAGGCTCCTTTAAGGCTCCTTTAAGCCTCTTTTAAGGCTCTTTTAAAGCTCCTTTAAGGCTCCTTTAAGCCTCTTTTAAGGCTCTTTTAAAGCTCCTGTAAGGCTCTGTTAAAGCTCCTTTAAGGCTCTTTTAAGTCTCTGTTAAGGCTCCTTTAAGGCTCTGTTAAAGCTCCTTTAAGGCTCTTTTAAGTCTCTGTTAAGGCTCCTTTAAGCCTCCTTTAAAGTCCCTTTGAGTCTCTTTTAAGCCTCTTTTAAAGCTCTTTTAAGACTCCTTCTAAGCTCCTTTAAGGCTCCTTTAAGGCTCTTTCAAGGTACCTCTAAGGCTCCTTTGAGGCTCCTTTCAAGCTCCTTTGAGGCTCCTTTAAGGCTCCTTCAAGGCTCCTTTGATGCGCCTTTAAGGCTCCTTTAAGACTCCTTTGAGGCGCCTTTAAGGCTCCTTT
Source organism: Eucyclogobius newberryi (assembly GCF_026437365.1). NCBI lineage: Eukaryota > Metazoa > Chordata > Actinopteri > Gobiiformes > Gobiidae > Eucyclogobius > Eucyclogobius newberryi. Next base: position 38,938,150 of record NW_027316389.1, on the reverse strand, counting down.
AAGACTCCTTTAAGGCTCCTTTGTGGCGCCTTTAAGGCTCCTTTAAGGCTAATTTAAGGCTCCTTTAAGGCTCCTTTGAGGCTCCTTTAAGGCTCCTTATAGCTCCTTAAAGCTCCTTTAAGACTCTTTTAAGCCTCTTTTAAAGCTCCTTTAAGGCTCTTTTAAGGCTCCTTTAAGCCTCCTTTAAGGCTCCTTTAAGGCTAATTTAAGGCTCCTTTAAGGCTCCTTTGAGGCTCCTTTAAGGCTCCTTAAAGCTCCTTAAAGCTCCTTTAAGACTCTTTTAAGCCTCTTTTAAAGCTCCTTTAAGGCTCTTTTAAGGCTCCTTTAAGGCTCCTTTAAGGCTCCTTTAAGGCTCCTTTAAGGTTCTTTTAAGGCTCCTTTAAGGCTCCTTCAAGGCTCTTGGACCGGCCCCGCACTCCTCACTCGCTCCTTATATTACTGATCATATCTGCCCTGAGGAGTTTGCTGACAAGAGCCCGGGGATCACAAATAGCCGTAAAGCAGATGGCAAATGACATCTTCTCGAACACGTCCTGGAATGGGCTGTCCGCTGATAGAAAAGGCTCGCCGCCGCCTCTCTAAGCGGGGATTTAACCTTTGACCCTGCCTCCTCCTGCCGTGGACATTGAGACTATGTTGTCATGGATCGCTCTGCAGCGTGTACTCTCCCGCCAAGTGTAATACGGCTAAGATGTCCGAATGTTCGAAATATATATCCACTGGAACCGTATCTTCAACAAGTGCGAGAAAAGGAGATATTTCGTCGTATACGAGGTGAAGAGTTTTATTGAATATTGGAAAAGCGGAGGGAGAACGATGAGGCATTAATCCGTTAAGCCCCTCAATGATGCCCCCTGACCAGACCATATGAGATCCACTAGCCTCCGCTAATCTGCTGCAAACACTGACCGGCCCAGAAAGTGGCTGCTCTGGCAGGGGCAGCATGGACAGTGCTGTGGACAGAGCTGTGGACAGAGCTGTGGACAGAGCTGTGGACAGAGCTGTGGACAGAGCTGTGGACAGTGCTGTGGACAGAGCTGTGGACAGAGCTGTGGACAGAGCTGTGGACAGAGCTGTGGACAGAGCTGTGGACAGTGCTGTGGACAGTGCTGTGGACAGAGCTGTGGACAGAGCTGTGGACAGAGCTGTGGACAGAGCTGTGGACAGAGCTGTGGACAGTGCTGTGGACAGTGCTGTGGACAGAGCTGTGGACAGAGCTGTGGACAGTGCTGTGGACAGAGCTGTGGACAGAGCTGTGGACAGGAGGATTAAGGGCCTGAGTCAACACGCTACATGCATGTCTCAGCGTGCTGTGGCCACGCCCACATCGCTGTGTTCCCATCATTCATTTTCACACTGCTTTACTGCTGAATGAGATGATATATATATATATATATACATATATATATATATATATATATATATATATATTATAATATATAATACTGTTGCTTTTACAGTAGGTCACTGCGATTGGGAAAGAACTACAGTAAAAATGAGTTTAGCTGGAAGAACAGGCCAATCACAGAAGACGTTCACTGAACAGAAGGCGGGGCATCACTTTTCTGTTGTTCAAGTACGTCTGAAAATGTATCTCTGGTTTAACAGTTTTATTAGGGGGAATTGGACAATGAATGATTGATGGGAGTTATTTTTAAATAATTTTACAATATTTAACAGTTAACGGTCTTAAAGCAGGTCCTCACTGGAACCAGTCCGTCCCTGCTGTAAGTCTGAGGACACATAACACTGTTTTAATTATATATTACATTAGGTGAGAAATAACATACAAACTGGCCTTACAAACACTGCCCATTCATCACTGAACTAGAAATAAACTTGGACTAGATTAGAACCAACCAGGTCTGACCCAGAATCAAAGCAGGTCTAAACTAGAGCTAACCCAGAATTTAACTAGTAAACAAGAAGTAAATACCGTACTTTTCAGGCGTGTCAGACTTGTCCATACACGGACCACATGAGATATCTACACACAAATATAGTACACAATAGTGACACAACAGTTGTCTTTTGAACCGGGGCTGGTGCAACACAAGACTTATCCATGTGTTTGTCTCCAGTAGATTAGACTGTAACGGCCGCTCACTGGTCTCTCCAAACGAGCTGTAAAACAGCTGCAGTACATCCAGAACGCTGCTGCTCGGGTCCTGACTAGAACCAGGAAGTACCATCACATTAGTCCTGACTAGAACCAGGAAGTACCATCACATTAGTCCTGACTAGAACCAGGAAGTACCATCACATTAGTCCTGACTAGAACCAGGAAGTACCATCACATTAGTCCTGACTAGAACCAGGAAGTACCATCACATTAGTCCTGACTAGAACCAGGAAGTACCATCACATTAGTCCTGACTAGAACCAGGAAGTACCATCACATTAGTCCTGACTAGAACCAGGAAGTACCATCACATTAGTCCTGACTAGAACCAGGAAGTACCATCACATTAGTCCTGACTAGAACCAGGAAGTACCATCACATTAGTCCTGACTAGAACCGGGAAGTACCATCACATTAGTCCTGACTAGAACCAGGAAGTACCATCACATTAGTCCTGACTAGAACCAGGAAGTACCATCACATTAGTCCTGACTAGAACCAGGAAGTACCATCACATTAGTCCTGACTAGAACCAGGAAGTACCATCACATTAGTCCTGACTAGAACCAGGAAGTACCATCACATTAGTCCTGACTAGAACCAGGAAGTACCATCACATTAGTCCTGACTAGAACCAGGAAGTACCATCACATTAGTCCTGACTAGAACCAGGAAGTACCATCACATTAGTCCTGACTAGAACCAGGAAGTACCATCACATTAGTCCTGACTAGAACAAGGAAGTACCATCACATTAGTCCTGACTAGAACCAGGAAGTACCATCACATTTGTCCTGACTAGAACCAGGAAGTACCATCACATTAGTCCTGACTAGAACCAGGAAGTACCATCACATTAGTCCTGACTAGAACCGGGAAGTACCATCACATTAGTCCTGACTAGAACCGGGAAGTACCATCACATTAGTCCTGACTAGAACCGGGAAGTACCATCACATTAGTCCTGACTAGAACCAGGAAGTACCATCACATTAGTCCTGACTAGAACCAGGAAGTACCATCACATTAGTCCTGACTAGAACCAGGAAGTACCATCACATTAGTCCTGACTAGAACCAGGAAGTACCATCACATTAGTCCTGACTAGAACCAGGAAGTACCATCACATTAGTCCTGACTAGAACCAGGAAGTACCATCACATTAGTCCTGACTAGAACCAGGAAGTACCATCACATTAGTCCTGACTAGAACCAGGAAGTACCATCACATTAGTCCTGACTAGAACCAGGAAGTACCATCACATTTGTCCTGACTAGAACCAGGAAGTACCATCACATTAGTCCTGACTAGAACCAGGAAGTACCATCACATTAGTCCTGACTAGAACCAGGAAGTACCATCACATTAGCCCTGACTAGAACCAGGAAGTACCATCACATTAGCCCTGACTAGAACCAGGAAGTACCATCACATTAGTCCTGTTCTCAGGTCTCTGCACTGCCCCCTGTGGCTCAGAGAAGAGACTTTAAAGTAGCTCTGCTTGTGGACAAGTCTCTCCATGGCCTAGCACCAAAGTACATCTCAGACATGTTAGTGCCATATGAACCATCTCAGACTCTGAGGACCTCAGGGACCGGCCTCCTGCTGGTGCCAGAGTCAGGACTAAACATGGACCGGCCTCCTGCTGGTGCCAGAGTCAGGACTAAACATGGAGCGGCCTCCTGCTTGTGCCAGAGTCAGGACTAAACATGGACCGGCCTCCTGCTGGTGCCAGAGTCAGGACTAAACATGGACCGGCCTCCTGCTGGTGCCAGAGTCAGGACTAAACATGGACCGGCCTCCTGCTGGTGCCAGAGTCAGGACTAAACATGGACCGGCCTCCTGCTGGTGCCAGAGTCAGGACTAAACATGGACTGGCCTCCTGCTGGTGCCAGAGTCAGGACTAAACATGGACCGGCCTCCTGCTGGTGCCAGAGTCAGGACTAAACATGGACTGGCCTCCTGCTGGTGCCAGAGTGAGGACTAAACATGGACCGGCCTCCTGCTGGTGCCAGAGTCAGGACTAAACATGGACTGGCCTCCTGCTGGTGCTAGAGTCAGAATTAAACATGGACTGGCCTCCTGCTGGTGCCAGAGTCAGGACTAAACATGGACCGGCCTCCTGCTGGTGCCAGAGTCAGGACTAAACATGGAACGGCCTCCTGCTGGTGCCAGAGTCAGGACTAAACATGGACCGGCCTCCTGCTGGTGCCAGAGTGAGGACTAAACATGGACCGGCCTCCTGCTGGTGCCAGAGTCAGGACTAAACATGGACTGGCCTCCTGCTGGTGCCAGAGTCAGAATTAAACATGGACTGGCCTCCTGCTGGTGCCAGAGTCAGGACTAAACATGGACCGGCCTCCTGCTGGTGCTAGAGTCAGGACTAAACATGGACTGGCCTCCTGCTGGTGCCAGAGTCAGAATTAAACATGGACTGGCCTCCTGCTGGTGCCAGAGTCAGGACTAAACATGGACCGGCCTCCTGCTGGTGCCAGAGTCAGATTTAAACATGGACCGGCCTCCTGCTGGTGCTAGAGTCAGGACTAAACATGGACCGGCCTCCTGCTGGTGCTAGAGTCAGGACTAAACATGGACTGGCCTCCTGCTGGTGCCAGAGTCAGGACTAAACATGGACCGGCCTCCTGCTGGTGCCAGAGTGAGGACTAAACATGGACCGGCCTCCTGCTGGTGCCAGAGTCAGGACTAAACATGGACTGGCCTCCTGCTGGTGCTAGAGTCAGAATTAAACATGGACTGGCCTCCTGCTGGTGCCAGAGTCAGGACTAAACATGGACCGGCCTCCTGCTGGTGCCAGAGTCAGGACTAAACATGGAACGGCCTCCTGCTGGTGCCAGAGTCAGGACTAAACATGGACCGGCCTCCTGCTGGTGCCAGAGTGAGGACTAAACATGGACCGGCCTCCTGCTGGTGCCAGAGTCAGGACTAAACATGGACTGGCCTCCTGCTGGTGCCAGAGTCAGAATTAAACATGGACTGGCCTCCTGCTGGTGCCAGAGTCAGGACTAAACATGGACCGGCCTCCTGCTGGTGCTAGAGTCAGGACTAAACATGGACTGGCCTCCTGCTGGTGCCAGAGTCAGAATTAAACATGGACTGGCCTCCTGCTGGTGCCAGAGTCAGGACTAAACATGGACCGGCCTCCTGCTGGTGCCAGAGTCAGAATTAAACATGGACCGGCCTCCTGCTGGTGCTAGAGTCAGGACTAAACATGGACCGGCCTCCTGCTGGTGCCAGAGTCAGGACTAAACATGGACCGGCCTCCTGCTGGTGCCAGAGTCAGGACTAAACATGGACTGGCCTCGTGCTGGTGCCAGAGTCAAGACTAAACATGGACCGGCCTCTTGCTGGTGCCAGAGTCAGGACTAAACATGGACCGGCCTCCTGCTGGTGCCAGAGTCAGGACTAAACATGGACCGGCCTCTTGCTGGTGCCAGAGTCAGGACTAAACATGGACTGGCCTCGTGCTGGTGCCAGAGTCAAGACTAAACATGGACCGGCCTCCTGCTGGTGCCAGAGTCAGGACTAAACATGGACCGGCCTCCTGCTGCGTCACAACAGCAGGAACAAGGCGAGGAAATCGAACTGTTGTTAAATCCAGTCAGAGAAAAGACTTCCTCTCCGTCCTAAACTACACAAAGGCCAGAACCCGTCTGTCGGCGTCGCCATGTTTGTTTAAGTGCCTCCATTGGGCTTACGCCCAAACCACGATGTTGCACTGTGATTGGTCCTCGACAGGGTTCAATCTTTGAAGCGGGAGATGGGCCAGGTAATGAACCCACAAATCGTTAGAAATGTATCTGACCAGCCAGAAATAAAGGTCGTAACCGCTGTATGTTGGACCGCATACAGAAAGCTAGCAGACGTTAGCTTTGTTTCTGGATGTTGGAAGAATGTTTCCAAGGTATGACACAAGATCGACAATCTGATATTTCCAGCTCATAATGCGTCTGACATGAGCCGAAGCCAAAGCACGACATAAAGAGAGGTTCAATCGCCGCATAGAGTTAAAACTGTTCCTGTGCACGCTAGCTTTAGCCACGCCCCTCACACACGCTAGCTTTAGCCACGCCCCTCACACACGCTAGCTTTAGCCACGCCCTCACACACGCTAGCTTTAGCCACGCCCCTCACACACACTAGCTTTAGCCACGCCCCTCACACACGCTAGCTTTAGCCACGCCCCTCACACACGCTAGCTTTAGCCACGCCCTCACACACGCTAGCTTTAGCCACGCCCCTCACACACACTAGCTTTAGCCACGCCCTCACACACGCTAGCTTTAGCCACGCCCCTCACACACACTAGCTTTAGCCACGCCGCTCACACACGCTAGCTTTAGCCACGCTCCTCACACACGCTAGCTTTAGCCACGCCCCTCACACACGCTAGCTTTAGCCACGCCCCTTACACACACTAGCTTTAGCCACGCCCCTCCCACATGCTAGCTTTAGCCACGCCCCTCACACACGCTAGCTTTAGCCACGCTCCTCACACTTGCTCGCTTTAGCCACGCCCCTCACTCACGCTAGCTTTAGCCACACCCCTCACACACACTAGCTTTAGCCACGCTCCTCACACACGCTCGCTTTAGCCACGCCACTCACACACGCTAACTTTAGCCACGCCCCTCACACACACTAGCTTTAACCACGCCCCTTACACACACTAGCTTTAGCCACGCCCCTCCCACACGCTAGCTTTAGCCACGCCCCTCACACATGCTAGCTTTAGCCACGCTCCTCACACATGCTCGCTTTAGCCACGCCCCTCACTCACGCTAGCTTTAGCCACGCCCCTCACACACACTAGCTTTAGCCACGCTCCTCACACACGCTCGCTTTAGCCACGCCCCTCACACACGCTAACTTTAGCCACGCCCCTCACACACACTAGCTTTAGCCACGCCCCTCACACACGCTAGCTTTAGCCATGCCCCTCACACGCTTTAGCCATGCCCCTCACACACGCTAGCTTTAGCCACGCCCCTCACACACGCTAGCTTTAGCCATGCCCCTCACACACGCTAGCTTTAGCCACGCCCCTCACACACGCTAGCTTTAGCCACGCCCCTCACATACACTTAGCATTACTAAAACGTATTTTTGTGTATTACTGAGATCTGCCTCATGATTTAAAAGTATAATTCAGGTACAGTTTGTATTGTTATGTTTGGGTGAGGTCAGGGGCCTCTGGACCAGAGCCTCTGGACATGGACTCCACCATTAACAGAGTGCTCTAAAGTGAACCGGTCTGGGGATCAGGGCCAGTCGAAACGTGGCTTTCTACAGGTCGAACCAGTTGACTTGAAGCATGGGTCAAATGCACTAAATCACTGATGTGATGTAGAGTGTCCAGTCTGGCCTGGGCATTAACACTGTCCAGTCTCAGCCACACTGCCTGCTGTGTTGGTTTAGTTTGCGTGTCAGTTTGGTTTTGCTTGTGCTGATATTTTACACTTTGTACAGTTCTACTTAGTTCTATTCAAGTTTGCACTCTTCTTAGAACTGCATAGACGACTCGATATGAAATCACACTTGGCACATTATCAACCATCGTCTTTTTGGACCATTAGTTTTGATTGTTTTTCTGTCAAACATTTTGTAAACATACAATGCCACCCAAATCCTACTTAGTTGCTAACTTTGCTTCCTCCAGCCCCTTTACCCTCCTCGGATTCCAGCTCTGTCAAGTCACCAAAACTAGATTTACTGTGACTGTGGCGCAGCCAAGACAAACATCCACCTTCTCACATCTTTTTCATGAAACTGTTCAACGTCACAGCATTCTTCCATGTCACAAGCACGTAAATACACATGGCAAAGGAGTGGTTTTATTTAGCCTTAAGTCATATCAGTGACAATGGCTCTCACATGGCCTGGCAGAGCTGCTTGGACACACTCTCTGCGCTGGTTTGCGCAGGAGGCCTAATCCCAGTGTTCCCAGACTGGCAGCTTAGAGGCGAGCACGGTGCAGCATTTGGATTGACAGATGATGGAGCCGTCTCTCCAGCTGGCCCCTAATCTGCCGACAAGTGAGAGTTTGGTGCTGGTTTGGTGATGGGGGCGTCGCCGTGGTGAGGGATGACATGCTTGTAGGCGTCTGGGAGCCATCGGGTGAGATTTCAGACTTATGGCGATTCGCAGCGAAGCTAAACTACAATCATGACTTTCTAGTAGACTAGTTCAACCATGGTGATCGTTTATGACTAATATCCTGTGGTAGATTGTGAATTGTAGGAGGTCATTTAGGAAAAGTGCCTTGCTCAGGTACACAACACCAGTACCCTAGATTCAGCTAGGTTTGAGCCAGCCACCATCTGATTAGAGTGCAAACCAAACCACTGCACCACCACCACGTTCAGCCTTTACACAGAGCTTTACTCGTATCAGTGCGAGAGGAAACAGCACCACAAGTTGTTTTCATTTCAAAAATAAGACATTTAATGTAAAAAAAACACACAAAAAACACGGAAAAAGCCATAATGTCACAGATTTGGGACATTTACATCTTAAAAATGGACAAAGCAAGGTTTAACTTTCCTGCTTTATTTTGTTGACATGTTAGATAAGTTAAAACTAAAATAAATCACTTTTAGAAATAAAGAGCCCCAAACCCTTCGGTAGATGCCGGTACAGGGACGAGCTCTTGTGGAGTCCCTGGTCTGGAGGGTGTAGGAGACACTTTAAGGGACATAAAGTCTCTGTGGGAGAAAAATGCTTTTGCAGTAACAGTACGAAAGTGTCTTGCCATAATGAATAAATACATATCTTTATACTATATCTACAGTTTTCATGTCTTCAGTCTTTGATGGTGTCTTTCCTGGACGTTGCCAGGACGAGCAGCAGAACAGATAATGTGCAGGGCAGAACGTGATTATCTCATATTAAGCAGATGTAGGATGTTGGCAGGAATATGATTATTACAGATACAAATAACAATATCAACGTGTCAGTAAAACACAGGAATTTTAAAGTATAATTGTATTTATTATTTCGTACAATCACTTTATGTTTTGTTTTATGCTCGATTCCTTCCAAAATACCGGGGACACATTTTACTGACCGTCTAAATATTCATTTATCTGGTGCGTCTCAGTCGTTGTTGGCTCTGACCCTGACCTGTCCACTCACTCCTCTGACCCTGACCTGTCCACTCAGTCCTCTGACCCTGACCCTGACCTGTCCACTCACTCCTCTGACCCTGACCTGTCCACTCACTCCTCTGACCCTGACCTGTCCACTCACTCCTCTGACCTTGACCTGTCCACTCAGTCCTCTGACCTTGACCTGTCCACTCACTCCTCTGACCTTGACCTGTCCACTCACTCCTCTGACCCTGACCTGTCCACTCACTCCTCTGACCCTGACCTGTCCACTCACTCCTCTGACCTGTTAGAATTGTCTTGTTATGTGTCGTTATGCTAATGTGGCTAACGTCTTCAGAAGCTCAAATTCACTCTCAAATGATGTTTTACAAACTGTAATTTCACTTTATTATGTTCAATAAAAAAAGAATATGATAAACGATGTTGATGTTGAGTTTAGCTTCATAAGAACGTGAACATTTTCTCAATGTGTCCTTCAATGCTGGAGCTCCAGCGTGTTGCCCGGCTCCCATCCTGACCGGGCCAGGCGGACCACACCCCTCACCACGACACCCATCCTGACCGGGCCACCGCTGACCACACCCCACACCACGACACCCATCCTGACCGGGCCAGGCGGACCACACCCCTCACCACGACACCCATCCTGACCGGGCCACCGCTGACCACACCCCACACCACGACACCCATCCTGACCGGGCCAGGCGGACCCCACACCCCACACCACGACACCCATCCTGACCGGGCCAGGCGGACCCCACACCCCACACCCCACACCATGACTCCCATCCTGACCGGGCCACCGCTGACCACACCCCACACCACGACACCCATCCTGACCGGGCCAGGCGGACCCCACACCCCACACCCCACACCACGACACCCATCCTGACCGGGCCAGGCGGTCCCACACCCCACACCCCACACCATGACTCCCATCCTGACCGGGCCAGGCGGACCCCACACCACGACTAATGCACTGGGAATCAGCTGCAAATATGTGCCATAATCACATTAGTGTCCCGCGCACACAAAGCCCACAGTCAAGTCCTGATCTGGCAGCATCTGTAGGTTTGAGCTGCTCCCACTCCTCTGACACGGCCCTGGATGGAAGCAACAGCCTCACTGGTGAAAAAGAAAGAGAAAAGAGCCAGAGGAAGAGCTTGAAAGGGTTGGGAATGACGCCCACTGCTTTCCCAGCGCATTTGACCCCTGACCCCGCCCAGGGAAGATTCAAAGCTGCCCTTTTTTTCAGGATTTTCTGCTTGTTCTCTTTTGAAAGTGACTGTACAAGAGCTCATTCTGTCCAATCAGAGCAGCACACAGCTCACGCTTTATCCAGCCGTCTTCTTTTCTTATATGTCTACTTTTCAAAATCCTCGCTTTGATAAAAGCAAATGAGATTTCATTTAGGATTTAACTGAAAAACACACATTTTGGAATAGCACCAGCTGAAGAAGGTGGTTACCTAATGTGAGGCATGAACACGCATGATTGAATAGAAAATACTGAATGAAAAACGACTTGGCTGGTTCAGGATTTCGCCCCATCACTGGAGGGTGGCCAGTCTAACTTCCAACAAACCAGAACTAACCCTGCAGCAAGAGAAACAACTGATGTTTGGAGCTCAAATCCACCGGCAGATTTAATCAATGAGATCATCACCAAAACCATCCTGAATACAGACTCACACCATGTACTATGTATCCACATCCTGAATACAGACTCACACCATGTACTATGTATCCACATCCTGAATACAGACTCACACCATGTACTATGTATCCACATCCTGAATACAGACTCACACCATGTACTATGTATCCACATCCTGAATAAAGACTCACACCATGTACTATGTATCCACATCCTGAATACAGACTCACACCATGTACTATGTATCCACATCCTGAATACAGACTCACACCATGTACTATGTATCCACATCCTGAATACAGACTCACACCATGTACTATGTATCCACATCCTGAATACAGACTCACACCATGTACTATGTATCCACATCCTGAATACAGACTCACACCATGTACTATGTATCCACATCCTGAATACAGACTCACACCATGTACTATGTATCCACATCCTGAATACAGACTCACACCATGTACTATGTATCCACATCCTGAATACAGACTCACACCATGTACTATGTATCCACATCCTGAATACAGACTCACACCATGTACTATGTATCCACATCCTGAATACAGACTCACACCATGTACTATGTATCCACATCCTGAATACAGACTCACACCATGTACTATGTATCCACATCCTGAATACAGACTCACACCATGTACTATGTATCCACATCCTGAATACAGACTCACACCATGTACTATGTATCCACATCCTGAATACAGACTCACACCATGTACTATGTATCCACATCCTGAATACAGACTCACACCATGTACTATGTATCCACATCCTGAATACAGACTCACACCATGTACTATGTATCCACATCCTGAATACAGACTCACACCATGTACTATGTATCCACATCCTGAATACAGACTCACACCATGTACTATGTATCCACATCCTGAATACAGACTCACACCATGTACTATGTATCCACATCCTGAATACAGACTCACACCATGTACTATGTATCCACATCCTGAATACAGACTCACACCATGTACTATGTATCCACATCCTGAATACAGACTCACACCATGTACTATGTATCCACATCCTGAATACAGACTCACACCATGTACTATGTATCCACATCCTGAATACAGACTCACACCATGTACTATGTATCCACATCCTGAATACAGACTCACACCATGTACTATGTATCCACATCCTAAATACAGACTCACACCATGTACTATGTATCCACATCCTGAATACAGACTCACACCATGTACTATGTATCCACATACTCAGAGGGGTGTGTCCTGATAGAATAAGAATACTAGTGATGTTTCAGCTCAGCAGTTTCAGACTTCCAACAGTCAAATGTTCAGACAAGTAGAATTTATAATGAATTTCTATTTGTTAAAAGTAGTACAATACACATACACGTAGTGCCGAGGAGTCCCACGTGATGTATGGCGAGTACTGCCTCGTAGTACTGCCTCGTAGTACTGCCTCGTAGTACTGCCTCGTAGTACTGCCTCGTAGTACTGCCTCGTAGTACTGCCTCTTAGTACTGCCTCTTAGTACTGCCTCGTAGTACTGCCTCGTAGTACTGCCTCGTAGTACTGCCTCTTAGTACTGCCTCTTAGTACTGCCTCGTAGTACTGCCTCGTAGTAATGCCTCGTAGTACTGCCTCGTAGTACTGCCTCTTAGTACTGCCTCGTAGTACTGCCTCGTAGTACTGCCTCGTAGTACTGCCTCGTAGTACTGCCTCGTTGTACTGCCTCGTTGTACTGCCTCGTTGTACTGCCTCGTTGTACTGCCTCGTTGTACTGCCTCGTAGTACTGCCTCGTTGTACTGCCTCGTTGTACTGCCTCGTAGTACTGCCTCGTTGTACTGCCTCGTACTGCACGTGGGCTCGACATGTACGTCAGCATCAGAAACAGAGCGCTTTATCACAAGATCGAGTCAACGTCAAGTGAGAAATGATGATCTTCTGTTTCATTGGCCAAAGAGCTGGAGAACTTAAGACGGTGGAGACACTTTCAGAGTGAACCAGTCCAAATGTGGCTCATGGGAACAGTTTAGGTTCAACTGCCCTTTTCCCAAAACGAATGAAAGAATCTAAACTGACAGGGCAAATATACTTTAGGAGTGAAAAGTATTTTTAATGCCCAATTTTCCTCATGTTTGGATCTGCCTGACAAACGTTTGCAGCTGAGATGACAAGCTCCAAGTACGAGTCCAAGTACGAGTCCAAGTACGAGTCCAAGTACGAGTCCAAGTACGAGTCCAAGTACAAGCTCCAAGTACGAGTCCAAGTACGAGTCCAAGTACAAGCTCCAAGTACGAGTCCAAGTACGAGTCCAAGTACAAGCTCCAAGTACGAGTCCAAGTACGAGTCCAAGTACAAGCTCCAAGTACGAGTCCAAGTACGAGTCCAAGTACAAGCTCCAAGTACGAGTCCAATTACGAGTCCAAGTACGAGTCCAAGTACGAGTCCAATTACGAGTCCAATTACGAGTCCAAGTACGAGTCCAAGTACGAGTCCAAGTACGAGTCCAATTACGAGTCCAATTACGAGTCCAAGTACGAGTCCAAGTACGAGTCCAAGTACGAGTCCAAGTACGAGTCCAAGTACGAGTCCAATTACGAGTCCAATTACGAGTCCAAGTACGAGTCCAAGTACGAGTCCAAGTACGAGTCCAATTACGAGTCCAATTACGAGTCCAAGTACGAGTCCAAGTACGAGTCCAATTACGAGTCCAATTACGAGTCCAAGTACGAGTCCAAGTACGAGTCCAAGTACGAGTCCAATTACGAGTCCAAGTACGAGTCCAATTACGAGTCCAATTACGAGTCCAAGTACGAGTCCAAGTACGAGTCCAAGTACGAGTCCAATTACGAGTCCAAGTACGAGTCCAAGTACGAGTCCAAGTACGAGTCCAAGTACGAGTCCAATTACGAGTCCAAGTACGAGTCCAATTACGAGTCCATTTACGAGTCCAATTACGAGTCCAAGTACGAGTCCAATTACGAGTCCAAGTACGAGTCCAATTACGAGTCCAATTACGAGTCCAAGTACGAGTCCAAGTACGAGTCCAAGTACGAGTCCAATTACGAGTCCAAGTACGAGTCCAAGTACGAGTCCAAGTACGAGTCCAGGTACGAGTCCAGGTACGAGTCCAGGTACGAGTCCAAGTACGAGTCCAAGTACGAGTCCAATTACGAGTCCAATTACGAGTCCAGGTACGAGTCCAGGTACGAGTCCAGGTACGAGTCCAAGTACGAGTCCAAGTACGAGTCCAAGTACGAGTCCAAGTAAGAGTCCAATTACGAGTCCAATTACGAGTCCAAGTACGAGTCCAATTACGAGTCCAGGTACGAGTCCAGGTACGAGTCCAGGTACGAGTCCAGGTACGAGTCCAAGTACGAGTCCAAGTACGAGTCCAGGTACGAGTCCAGGTACGAGTCCAGGTACGAGTCCAGGTACAAGTACGAGTCCAAGTACGAGTCCAAGTACGAGTCCAATTACGAGTCCAAGTACGAGTCCAATTACGAGTCCATTTACGAGTCCAATTACGAGTCCAAGTACGAGTCCAATTACGAGTCCAAGTACGAGTCCAATTACGAGTCCAATTATGAGTCCAAGTACGAGTCCAAGTACGAGTCCAATTACGAGTCCAAGTACGAGTCCAAGTACGAGTCCAAGTACGAGTCCAGGTACGAGTCCAGGTACGAGTCCAGGTACGAGTCCAAGTACGAGTCCAAGTACGAGTCCAATTACGAGTCCAATTACGAGTCCAGGTACGAGTCCAGGTACGAGTCCAGGTACGAGTCCAAGTACGAGTCCAAGTACGAGTCCAAGTACGAGTCCAAGTACGAGTCCAAGTAAGAGTCCAATTACGAGTCCAATTACGAGTCCAAGTACGAGTCCAATTACGAGTCCAGGTACGAGTCCAGGTACGAGTCCAGGTACGAGTCCAGGTACGAGTCCAGGTACAAGTACGAGTCCAAGTACGAGTCCAAGTACGAGTCCAGGTACGAGTCCAGGTACGAGTCCAAGTACGAGTCCAAGTACGAGTCCAAGTACGAGTCCAAGTACGAGTCCAATTACGAGTCCAAGTACGAGTCCAGGTACGAGTCCAAGTACGAGTCCAAGTACGAGTCCAATTACGAGTCCAAGTACGAGTCCAAGTACGAGTCCAATTACGAGTCCAAGTACGAGTCCAAGTACGAGTCCAAGTACGAGTCCAAGTACGAGTCCAGGTACGAGTCCAAGTACGAGTCCAAGTACGAGTCCAAGTACGAGTCCAAGTATGAGTCCAATTACGAGTCCAAGTACGAGTCCAAGTACGAGTCCAATTACGAGTCCAAGTACGAGTCCAGGTACGAGTTCAAGTACGAGTCCAATTACGAGTCCAAGTACGAGTCCAGGTACGAGTCCAAGTACGAGTTCAAGTACGAGTTCAAGTACGAGTTCAAGTACGAGTTCAAGTCCTCTTTCAAATATAAAGGCGGCTTCATATTTTCCAGAGCTCACTTTTAATGCTCCGGTCGTCACGGGAACAAAGACTGGTTTCTGTTTCTGTGAGCGCGAGGGCCTGGCCCCCCCATTAACAACACACTTCTCCTTTCCAACACTCAGAGCTAATTACAAACACTGGCGGGGCTTAACACCCTCTTCTCCACTCGCTCCAAAGAAAGAGGAAAAGGAGGGTGTGTGCGAGAGCGAGGGGCGTTCAAGTGCGTTTGGTGTGGGCTAAAGAGGGGGCGTGGCTAATGAATCCGTAGGCAATGAATCCTGGGTAAATAGTTACTATAGGCCCCGGGTGCTCAAGCGCAGAGGGCCTGTCCACAGCTTTTGCTTTGTGTCGTCGGTGAGAGATTCCTCAAGAGCAGAGGCGCATTGAAAGGTGCGGTGCTGTTGTGTGCACAGGCTGTCGGTGCATGCTCGGGCGGGGCAGGGTGCAGAGGGGGGAGGGGTGCAGAGGAGGAGGGGGGGGGGGGGGGGGGGGAGACTGGACATGACCCTGGAAGAGAAAGGACGAGAAGTTTTAGGCACAAATTGAAAGACAATGTTATCTTCTGTTTGTCTCCTCATGTTCAGTGTCTTTGGGAACTGGAAACTTTCTTTACAAGTAAAACATGTTATTTTGACTTATTTAAAACAGTAATGAACATCAAAAGCAAATAGGGCAGATCACTGTGGTGAGATCATTCCATCAGCAGATCATTTACAGCTGGATGCTTTATATTGATTTTAAGATATTGAGTATCTTGTAATGTTGCGGTCAGAAGTATGGACGGGTCAACACGACGCTCTGCTTCTCACACACTCAACATTCCAACATCAAGGCCCCTCACATAACATCCTATATAATATATGTTTGTACTATGGAGACTTCATTTTAAAGCATCTACAACATTTTCAAAAGTGATATTGTGCAAATATTATTTGCACAATATTACTTTTGAAAATGTTCCCCCTTTTTAAAGTGTTTTTTTTCTCTTTTTTTTCTTCTTTTCTTCTTATTTTTAAAAAAAAAATATTATTATTTTTTCTCTTATTCTTATTATTTGTTTAATTTATTTGTATTATGTATTATTCTAATATAAGCATAAGAGAAAATGTATGTGTGTGTGTGTGTGTGTGTGTGTGTATGCATAAGTGAACTTAAATGTGTACATCCATGTATGTATTAATATATTTTTTTCCTTTCATTATTTAATTTTCTTCCCTAAATCTTTAAATCATTGTCATTTTTGTGTTACAAAAACAATAAATAGTTAAATAAATAAATAAAATGTTCCCAGCTTACACACCATAATATCATATGTATAATAATAAAAGGGTCAAATCTAATGCACTTTATTGTAACAAAGTGAAAGTCTAGAATCCAGTTTGATCATCAACTTTTATTAAAGCAACGACTCACGTTTAACTGTGAAACACATACATATGTACATACATATGTACATATGTACATATGTATGTACATATGTACATACATATGTACGTATGTACCAAAGTACATCTCAGACATGTTAGTGCCATATGAACCATCTCAGACTCTGAGGACCTCAGGGACCGGCCTCCTGCTGGTGCCAGAGTCAGGACTAAACATGGACCGGCCTCCTGCTTGTGCCAGAGTCCAACACTCCGTACATACATATGTACATATATACATATATATGTATGTACATACATATGTACATATGTACATATGTACATATGTATGTACATATGTACATATGTACATACATATGTACATATGTACATACATATGTACATATGTACATATGTATGTACATACATATATATGTATATATGTACATACATATATATGTATATATGTACATATGTATGTACGGAGTGTTGGACTCTGGCACAAGCAGGAGGCCGGTCCATGTTTAGTCCTGACTCTGGCACCAGCAGGAGGCCGGTCCCTGAGGTCCTCAGAGTCTGAGATGGTTCATATGGCACTAACATGTCTGAGATGTACTTTGGTACATACGTACATATGTATGTATGTATGTACATACATATGTACATACATATGTACATATGTACATATGTATGTACGTATGTACATATGTATGTTTGTATGTACGTATGTACGGGGGCCGACACGGGGGGGGGGGGGGCACGAGGGGGGTGACAGGGGGAACCAAACACTGACCACGACTGTGCTCTTGATACGGAGTTCCTTTATATTAATAGTATTAATGGTATTAGTGTTATGATAGCAATAATAATAACAATAATATTAATAATTATGATGATGATGATTATTATTAATAATACTATTAATAATATTTTTGTTTTGTTTTATTATTATAAAAAGGCTATTGTGCATATAGTGTCAAAAAAAAAAGTTGCAACTTTGATTCAGCAAAGCAGATCCAGCAGGTCTCCTCCTGCTGCAGGAGGAACAATGACACGCTGAAGATCTGTGTGAGGAACAATGACACACTGAAGATCTGTGTGAGGAACAATGACACTCTGAAGATCTGTGTGAGGAATAATGGCACACTGAAGATCTGTGTGAGGAACAATGACACTGAAGATCTGTGTGAGGAACAATGACACTGAAGATCTGTGTGAGGAACAATGACACACTGAAGATGTGTGTGAGGAACAATGACACTGAAGATCTGTGTGAGGAACAATGACACACTGAAGATCTGTGTGAGGAACAATGACACACTGAAGATCTGTGTGAGGAACAATGACACGCTGAAGATCTGTATGAGGAACAATGACACACTGAAGATGTGTGTGAGGAACAATGACACTGAAGATCTGTGTGAGGAACAATGACACGCTGAAGATCTGTGTGAGGAACAATGACACGCTGAAGATCTGTGTGAGGAACAATGACACAATGAAGATCTGTGTGAGGAACAATGACACGCTGAAGATCTGTGTGAGGAACAATGACACAATGAAGATCTGTGTGAGGAACAATGACACGCTGAAGATCTGTGTGAGGAACAATGACACGCTGAAGATCTGTGTGAGGAACAATGACACACTGAAGATCTGTGTGAGGAACAATGACACGCTGAAGATCTGTGTGAGGAACAATGACACGCTGAAGATCTGTGTGAGGAACAATGACACACTGAAGATCTGTGTGAGGAACAATGACACGCTGAAGATCTGTGTGAGGAACAATGACACGCTGAAGATCTGTGTGAGGAACAATGACACGCTGAAGATCTGTGTGAGGAACAATGACACGCTGAAGATCTGTGTGAGGAACAATGACACACTGAAGATCTGTGTGAGGAACAATGACACTCTGAAGATCTGTGTGAGGAATAATGGCACACTGAAGATCTGTGTGAGGAACAATGACACGCTGAAGATCTGTGTGAGGAACAATGACACGCTGAAGATCTGTGTGAGGAACAATGACACGCTGAAGATCTGTGTGAGGAACAATGACACGCTGAAGATCTGTGTGAGGAACAATGACACGCTGGATGGAAATAAATCTTTTGATATTGCTGAAGTTGTAATCAAAGCTAAAGTTGGTCCAACAAAATATTAGAGTGTGTGAACCTTTTGTATGTCATTTAGCATGAATAACTAGCAGAATATGGTTAGTAAATAAGCATGTTTATGGTTATTGTATTATATTTTTGATTAATATGCATGTTAATGCTGTTCATTGGCATTTTTACAATGGGTAAAAATGTATCCAATTTTTTTGATCGCCAAAGCAAATACATAGAGAGTGATTATACTGCTGTGCTCTGTAACCTCTGACCTTTGACCTCTGACCTCCATTAGGCTAATCATTGCGCCCATTTTTCATGAGCTGAACTTTTTTCTATAAACCCAAAAGTGTGAAAAAAAATATTTCAAATATTGTTTACACATTTGTCCAAATCTGTCTTACTGATCAATGAATATGAATAACCCATGTCACCAGATGTGGCATATCAACATGTGGATCAGAAAGCATTGCACAGGTGTGCCTGAGGCTGGCCACGAAGTTCAGTTTCACTTTATTGGGGGGTCAGAAAACCAGTCAGTATCTGGTGTGACCTAAATGGCCACTGAAGTCGCTGGATATTGGAAGGAACTGGAACCCGCTGTAGTATACTCTGTAGTATACTCTGTAGTATACGCTGTAGTATACGCTGTAGTATACGCTGTAGTATACTCTGTAGTATACTCTGTAGTGTACGCTGTAGTATACTCTGTAGTATACTCTGTAGTATACGCTGTAGTATACGCTGTAGTATACTCTGTAGTATACGCTGTAGTATACTCTGTAGTATACGCTGTAGTATACTCTATAGTATACTCTGTAGTATACGCTGTAATATACTCTGTAGTATACGCTGTTGTATACTCTGTAATATACTCTGTAGTATACACCGTAGTATACTCTGTAGTATACTCTGTAGTATACGCTGTAGTATACGCTGTAGTATACTCTGTAGTATACGCTTTTGTATACGCTGTGGTATACTCTGTAGTATACGCTGTAGTATACTCTGTAGTATACGCTGTAGTATACTCTGTAGTATACGCTTTTGTATACGCTGTAGTATACTCTGTAGTATACGCTTTTGTATACGCTGTAGTATACTCTGTAGTATACGCTGTAGTATACTCTGTAGTATACGCTGTAGTATACGCTGTAGTATACTCTGTAGTATACGCCGTTGTATACGCTGTAGTATACGCAGTATACACTGCTCCAGAGCGTCCCAAATATATATATATATATATATATATATATATATATATATATATATATTATATTCAGCTCATGAAAAATGGGAGCAAAAACAAAGGTGTTGCATTAATTAATTTGTTCAGTGTTCCTTTTTTTTTACTTTGATACATGTATTTAGTTATTTCCCAACAGAGCAGAGGGAGAGTATGGAGCCTTCGTGGTCAGGGCCCGCAGAGGGCCCCTGCATGGGTCATCTGTGACCTGAAGCTACTGGTTTAGAAGCACTTCACATGGGACTCCACCAAAGGAGATTAAATGCTGTAAAAATGTAAAAGTATTGTAAAGTCAAAAAGTCATGTAGTTTGAGAAGAGCTCTCTTTTTTTGGGAAACTACTCCTCAAAGAACGACCCCTGCTCTGATTGGATCTTCAGCTGGCGATGACTGACACCTTTATCTCTCAAAATCTGAAATCTTCTAAGTCCAGACTCCTGGTGATTGTTATGTCGGACTTGGCTGGTCTTTGCTCCTAATCCTCTCCCACCTCTTCACTCAGCCTCTCTCTGCTCCGCGCACACACACCACATGCTAACGCGGCTAACTGCTCTGCGCTGCGGTTAGCTCGCTAGTTCCCACATGTGTAACTGTCTTTAATCAAGTCCCTGTGTCTGGAAGCCCGAGGCGCTCAGATCAGACACAGCTCAAAGTGTGCCATCAACCGCAAATTACAGGGCTTGATTTGAGGTTAACGCTAAGTCACTCCTCCCAGAATAACACAGCCGGGATAATACCTCCACGGGCTGAATCCGCGACAAAGCTCCGGCGCTGCACACGGATCAGGTTAGGCGGGAGCAGGCCCATTGTTACCGCGGGGCAGGGCGTGATAGGCCGACTACATCAGGTCTGACAGAGATTGGGTTCGTTCTCTTTGTGCGTCTGACCTGATGTGTCACTTTAAGATGTAACGCCAAGAATGATGGTCCATGATCGTTGGTTGTTTGTTAATTGTGGTTGGAGAGAACTAGTTATATTAAGATTTTTTTGTAAATACATTTTATATTTTAGACTTTCTGTACATATTTCATTGTTATATTATAGTTAAAGCTGGTGTGGACAGAAAATAATCATAGCAAATTCTTTATAATAGGAGTTTAAAAGAAACAATAAAACAATAATCAAGGGCCCTTTACATTTTGGCCCTTTACACAATAATTGTGATTTGACAAATTATCATTTGTTTTGTGCAATAATTGTTAAAACTGTCAGAAAAGTTTCAGTTGTGTGTAAATTGTCTCCTCATTTTGTCTGAATGTTACTTCTTGATCGCAGAGAGATTCTGTTAGAACTAAACTTCACAAACTAATGGAAAACTATGAATAATATTTAGCCCAGGGTTCTATCCTACAAAGCGAAGTGTCAGGCCCGTAGGCAGGATTTCTATGGGGGGTTCTTTTTGTGTCAAGGTGAACCTTTTTTCGTTTTGTTTTGTGCTCGCTTCTGATTCCCGGGGGGCCGACTCTATAGCTGTTATATAGTGCCCATGCTCGTACACAGGTTTGAAAAAACACCCCTAATCACTGACCTCCTCACCCCTGAAAAAGTACCCCTTTTCACTGACCATGCCAAAAAAAGTACCCCTTTTCACTGACCATGCCAAAAAAAGTACCCCTTTTCATTGACAAAGCCTGAAAATATACCCTTTTTCACGTTAAAAGTTAGAAAAGTGCACTGAAACATATGATCATAGTATTGTAATACAAATTTACAATTCAATGACATGAAAATTCTCAGAAATAACTTTATTTCAAACATATATACAAGTACACAATGATATTTATAGCAATAAGTTGTCAAAAAAACAGGTTCAGATCAAGATAGCTCACTGTATGTTCAAGCACATGAACATAACTCACATGCAAGGCAGACATTCATGTACAGTTATTTAACACATATAACAGTTTTTTAATGTACACAAGTTTCATAGCACAAAACTCAGCACTCTATTTATTTCGTTTATGGAAGTGAAGGTTCATGATTCAACTAACTGGGCGCTCCGCAAATACGAAGAGCGCACCGGACGCACCGCGCGCACCTCGTTCACCGAGATGACGGGGCGGTTAGGGCGCACCGTCACAGTCAACAAACTAAAAAATCACCAAGATTGCTTGAAAAAGTACCCCTATTTGCAGAAAAAGTAAAAAAAAAGGACCCCTATTCACGGATCCGCGCGGATCCGCGGAAACGGCCGGAAAACCCCCCTTTTCCGCGATTTTTGTACGAGCATGGACACACCTTTCCACAAAGTCGGCCCCCCGGGTTCTGATTGGTCCTCCTGGCTGGTGAGGCTCACTACCTCTAATATCTGTCCCTCAAGTGAAAAATAATAAAAATATTGAAAGTTACTGCTATAGACGGACCTTTTAGGCCCAAATGGGCCTAAAAGGTCTACTGGCTACGGGCCTGAGCGACCAGTAGGTGGCGCAACCCCTAGAATAATCCTTGTGGCTCTTCCTCGTTCACAGCTTTGTCTTGGTGTTCGTGCTCTTCCTCGTTCACAGCTTTGTTAGCTTGACCTGTGTTGTACCGAGCGACTCGTGTCAAGCACTGACCAGCACTACAAGGCCATGAAGTTCTGAAGTGACCTCCATGGTCCTGCAGGTCTCCAGCATGAACTTGGTTTGCATTTAAAGTCAAGCGTTGATGATAAAAAGACACAATTATCCACCTGCTTAAACTCAATAAATCCAGGTTTATGTATGATACACCCAGCCACAGCCAAACAACATCAAGCTGAACAATCAAAGCTACATTCACATTTGAGCATTAAAACATTTAAAGTGATTTAAAGTGCTCCAGTGAGCAGTCGAGCTGAGAGGTCACAATGCATGAATGGCCTTTTCAAAACGCAAACATGGACTGTACAATGTGATTTTACTTACAACAGATCAAAACGTTTTGAACAACTTAGAAACTGCAATCAAAAATAGATTCCTGGAGAAGGACTTTTTATGAGGTAACAAAAACTGCGGGATATGGTTTATCATAATGGGACAATGCAGTCAGCTCACTTTGACCAAACTTTAGACATATTGTCCTAACACAACTTAAAAGAGTGATTGCGTGCTTGTTAGATTGGTGGTCTAGAGCGAGGAGGTCCTGGCTCGACACCTCGGGGTGCTGATGTGTCGTTCGTCCCATGGAAAGCTGTATCCCTCCTAAAATGAACCGTAAAACTGCAACTTTTATCACGTGAACTTTCTGGCAAACAGACAAGCCAAGCACGGGGAGAAACGGCACAATGACACAGGAGGTGCCAGGGCCTCACCTCATTAAGTTACAGACTCCACTGCAGAACCTGGCTCCGGGCCCCCAAAAGAAATACAGCCACTCATACAGAGTCAGCAAAGGAACCAGTTTCATGGATGTGGACGAGGCGCAGGCGTGTGCAGAGGTCATGGGTGTGTGCAGAGGTCAGGGGTGTGTGCAGAGGTCAGGGGTGTGTGCAGAGGTCAGGGGTGTGTGCACAGGTCAGGGGTGTGTGCAGAGGTCAGGGGTGTGTGCAGAGGTCAGGGGTGTGTGCAGAGGTCTGGGGTGTGTGCAGAGGTCAGGGGTGTGTGCAGAGGTCTGGGGTGTGTGCAGAGGTCAGGGGTGTGTGCAGAGGTCAGGGGTGTGTGTAGAGGTCATGGGTGTGTGCAGAGGTCAGGGGTGTGTGCAGAGGTCAGGGGTGTGTGCAGAGGTCAGGGGTGTGTGCAGAGGTCAGGGGTGTGTGCACAGGTCAGGGGTGTGTGCAGAGGTCAGGGGTGTGTGCAGAGGTCATGGGTGTGTGCAGAGGTCAGGGGTGTGTGCAGAGGTCATGGGTGTGTGCAGAGGTCAGGGGTGTGTGCAGAGGTCAGGGGTGTGTGCAGAGGTCATGGGTGTGTGCAGAGGTCAGGGGTGTGTGTAGAGGTCAGGGGTGTGTGCAGAGGTCATGGGTGTGTGCAGAGGTCAGGGGTGTGTGCAGAGGTCAGGGGTGTGTCCAGAGGTGTGGGGTGTGTGCAGAGGTCAGGGGTGTGTGCAGAGGTCATGGGTGTGTGCAGAGGTCAGGGATGTGTGCAGAGGTCAGGGGTGTGTGAAGAGGTCATGGGTGTGTGCAGAGGTCAGGGGTGTGTGCAGAGGTCTGGGTTTGTGCAGAGGTCAGGGGTGTGTGCAGAGGTCAGGGGTGTGTGCAGAGGTCAGGGATGTGTGCAGAGGTCAGGGGTGTGTGCAGAGGTCAGGGATGTGTGCAGAGGTCAGGGGTGTGTGCAGAGGTCAGGGGTGTGTGCAGAGGTCAGGGGTGTGTGCAGAGGTGTGGGGTGTGTGCAGAGGTCAGGGGTGTGTGCAGAGGTCAGGGGTGTGTGCAGAGGTCAGGGTTTGTGCAGAGGTCAGGGGTGTGTGCAGAGGTCAGGGGTGTGTGCAGAGGTCTGGGGTGTGTGCAGAGGTCAGGGGTGTGTGCAGAGGTCAGGGGTGTGTGCAGAGGTCAGGGGTGTGTGTAGAGGTCAGGGGTGTGTGCAGAGGTCAGTGGTGTGTGCAGAGGTCTGGGGTGTGTGTAGAGGTCAGGGGTGTGTGTAGAGGTCAGGGGTGTGTGCAGAGGTCAGGGGTGTGTGCAGAGGTCTGGGGTGTGTGTAGAGGTCAGGGGTGTGTGCAGAGGTCAGGGGTGTGTGTAGAGGTCAGGGGTGTGTGCAGAGGTCAGGGGTGTGTGCAGAGGTCAGGGGTGTGTGTAGAGGTCAGGGGTGTGTGCAGAGGTCAGGGGTGTGTGCAGAGGTCAGGGATGTGTGCAGAGGTCAGGGGTGTGTGCAGAGGTCTGGGGTGTGTGCAGAGGTCAGGGGTGTGTGCAGAGGTCAGGGATGTGTGCAGAGGTCTGGGGTGTGTGTAGCGGTCAGGGGTGTGTGCAGAGGTCAGGGGTGTGTGCGGGTGTTGGATCAGGATGTGTGTTGTGTGTAGTATTGTAGAGTGTGCTGTAGACTGAAGAATATAAGGAAAAGAGTTCGGGGTGCACAGATGACAGAATGAGGGAGCGTAGTGTGCACAAGCTTTGACAGCTACAGGGTGTCGAAGGGGCACCGCCCAACACACAAAGTACCACCACACGGCGACTCACGGGGGTCACATGTTTAAATCACAGCCCATGTCCCTCCACTCGCTCCAGTGGCTGTAACTAACACTTCTCATGGCTCTTACATAATAAAAGTCTGCACAAAGCGCTTTATTGTGAAAGACAACATATGACGGAAAGAGCTGAGCAGCGTTTTAATAAGACATCTCATCAAGAACTAAAGATATTTGTAAAGTAAGCAATGGGCAAAAGGACAATGCACATTGTGTTAGAGAGTCAGTTGAAAGCGGTGGCTGAGTGGATGGCACATGTGCGCTCCATGGAAGACAGGCGTTCAACAGACACCAAACAGAACGACACAATTCTAATTCTGATGGTTAAAAGTCCTCAGACATGGCCCTGGGGTAAGCCTGCTCCCTGAACAGTACAGCTCCGACACAGAACACACTCTTATTTGGGAAACTAGGTCCTCTACGTGTCCCCTGCTGACTCGAAGCACCTTCCCACGGGGCCACTACCTGACAATGTCATGTAAAGAAAGAGTCATACTGTGTCTGGAGGTCTGCGCAGACGTTCAGACACAGTATGACCTCATTTGGGAAAATGACAGAAGATAGAAAACAGAAGTGCAGCTAATACTGTGTTTTATAAGATTGTTCTTTAGTTCACAACACATCCTCCCCCTCCAGAGAAATGAAGCATTAAACTGTCGTGTGAGTCCAATCAAAGCTTGTTCTCCTGTGTTTCAGTGACATACGTGAACGTCTGAGTCCACATCAATTATAAGAAAATATGGAGTTTATTTACTCTTACTCTTTTCACACTCTCATCCTGAACTGTGGAGCTGGATCCGGTCAGACCTACTGGTCAGAATCACTGGTCAGAATCACTGGTCAGAATCACTGGTCAGAATCACTGGTCAGACTTACTGGTCAGAATCACTGGTCAGACTTACTGGTCAGACTAACTGGTCAGAATCACTGGTCAGAATCACTGGTCAGAATCACTGGTCAGACTTACTGGTCAGACTTACTGGTCAGAATCACTGGTCAGAATCACTGGTCAGAATAACTGGTCAGACTTACTGGTCAGAATCACTGGTCAGAAACACTGGTCAGAATCACTGGTCAGACTTACTGGTCAGAATCACTGGTCAGAATAACTGGTCAGACTTACTGGTCAGACTTACTGGTCAGACTTACTGGTCAGAATCACTGGTCAGAAACACTGGTCAGACTTACTGGTCAGAATCACTGGTCAGAAACACTGGTCAGACTTACTGGTCAGAATCACTGGTCAGAAACACTGGTCAGACTTACTGGTCAGAATCACTGGTCAGAATCACTGGTCAGAATCACTGGTCAGAATCACTGGTCAGACTTACTGGTCAGAATCACTGGTCAGAATCACTGGTCAGAAACACTGGTCAGACTTACTGGTCAGAATCACTGGTCAGAATCACTGGTCAGAATCACTGGTCAGACTTACTGGTCAGAATCACTGGTCAGAATCACTGGTCAGACTTACTGGTCAGAATCACTGGTCAGACTTACTGGTCAGACTAACTGGTCAGAATCACTGGTCAGAATCACTGGTCAGAATCACTGGTCAGACTTACTGGTCAGACTTACTGGTCAGAATCACTGGTCAGAATCACTGGTCAGAATAACTGGTCAGACTTACTGGTCAGAATCACTGGTCAGAAACACTGGTCAGAATCACTGGTCAGACTTACTGGTCAGAATCACTGGTCAGAATAACTGGTAAGACTTACTGGTCAGACTTACTGGTCAGAATCACTGGTCAGAAACACTGGTCAGACTTACTGGTCAGACTTACTGGTCAGAATCACTGGTCAGAAACACTGGTCAGACTTACTGGTCAGAATCACTGGTCAGAAACACTGGTCAGACTTACTGGTCAGAATCACTGGTCAGAAACACTGGTCAGACTTACTGGTCAGACTTACTGGTCAGAATCACTGGTCAGAATCACTGGTCAGAATCACTGGTCAGAATAACTGGTCAGACTTACTGGTCAGAATCACTGGTCAGAAACACTGGTCAGAATCACTGGTCAGACTTACTGGTCAGAATCACTGGTCAGAATAACTGGTCAGACTTACTGGTCAGACTTACTGGTCAGACTTACTGGTCAGAATCACTGGTCAGAAACACTGGTCAGACTTACTGGTCAGAATCACTGGTCAGAAACACTGGTCAGACTTACTGGTCAGAATCACTGGTCAGAAACACTGGTCAGACTTACTGGTCAGAATCACTGGTCAGAATCACTGGTCAGAATCACTGGTCAGAATCACTGGTCAGACTTACTGGTCAGAATCACTGGTCAGAATCACTGGTCAGAAACACTGGTCAGAATCACTGGTCAGAATCACTGGTCAGAATCACTGGTCAGACTTACTGGTCAGAATCACTGGTCAGAATCACTGGTCAGACTTACTGGTCAGAATCACTGGTCAGACTTACTGGTCAGACTAACTGGTCAGAATCACTGGTCAGAATCACTGGTCAGAATCACTGGTCAGACTTACTGGTCAGACTAACTGGTCAGAATCACTGGTCAGAATCACTGGTCAGAATCACTGGTCAGACTTACTGGTCAGACTTACTGGTCAGAATCACTGGTCAGAATCACTGGTCAGAATAACTGGTCAGACTTACTGGTCAGAATCACTGGTCAGAAACACTGGTCAGAATCACTGGTCAGACTTACTGGTCAGAATCACTGGTCAGAATAACTGGTCAGACTTACTGGTCAGACTTACTGGTCAGACTTACTGGTCAGAATCACTGGTCAGAAACACTGGTCAGACTTACTGGTCAGAATCACTGGTCAGAAACACTGGTCAGACTTACTGGTCAGAATCACTGGTCAGAAACACTGGTCAGACTTACTGGTCAGAATCACTGGTCAGAAACACTGGTCAGACTTACTGGTCAGACTTACTGGTCAGAATAACTGGTCAGACTTACTGGTCAGACTTACTGGTCAGACTTACTGGTCAGAATCACTGGTCAGAATCACTGGTCAGACTTACTGGTCAGAATCACTGGTCAGAATCACTGGTCAGAATCACTGGTCAGAATCACTGGTCAGACTTACTGGTCAGAATCACTGGTCAGAATCACTGGTCAGAATCACTGGTCAGAAACACTGGTCAGACTTACTGGTCAGAATCACTGGTCAGAATCACTGGTCAGAATCACTGGTCAGAATAACTGGTCAGACTTACTGGTCAGAATAACTGGTCAGAATCACTGGTCAGAAACACTGGTCAGACTTACTGGTCAGAATAACTGGTCAGAATCACTGGTCAGAATCACTGGTCAGAATCACTGGTCAGAATCACTGGTCAGAATCACTGGTCAGAATCACTGGTCAGAATCACTTGACAATGACAATGACATAAACCTTTTCAGATACTGATTCTGAATCAGCCGTCACTGTGTGATGATACATCATGTCTTTATTTTATTCAATAATGCACAAGAAACAATGTTCAAATCTTTTCATTTGGTCAAATACAGTTGTTGTCACTAGATTTACTCACGTGAGAAGAGAAACATGACTTTGACTCAAGAGCGAGTCTGTTTGGTCAAACGAAAGCACTGGAGGAGAAAAGTACGAGAGTATTACCCACCTCAGATACAACACAACACACCATTCTCCTTCTAACAGGACACAACACACCATTCTCCTTCTAACAGGACACAACACACCATTCTCCTTCTAACAGGACACAACACACCATTCTCCTTCTAACAGGACACAACACACCATTCTCCTTCTAACAGGACACAACACACCATTCTCCTTCTAACAGGACACAACACAACACACCATTCTCCTTCTAACAGGACACAACACAACACACCATTCTCCTTCTAACAGGACACAACACAACACACCATTCTCCTTCTAACAGGACTCAACACAACACACCATTCTCCTTCTAACAGGACTCAACACAACACATTCACACACACCATTCTCCTTCTAACAGGACACAACACAACATATTCACACACACCATTCTCCTTCTAACAGGACACAACACAACACATTCACACACACCATTCTCCTTCTAACAGGACACAACACAACACATTCACACACACCATTCTCCTTCTAACAGGACACAACACAACACATTCACACACACCATTCTCCTTCTAACAGGACACAACACAACACATTCACACACACCATTCTCCTTCTAACAGGACACAACACATTCACACACACACCATTCTCCTTCTAACAGGACACAACACAACACATTCACACACACACCATTCTCCTTCTAACAGGACACAACACAACACATTCACACACACACCATTCTCCTTCTAACAGGACACAACACAACACAACACATTCACACACACCATTCTCCTTCTAACAGGACACAACACAACACATTCACACACACCATTCTCCTTCTAACAGGACACAACACAACACATTCACACACACCATTCTCCTTCTAACAGGACACAACACAACACACCATTCTCCTTCTAACAGGACACAACACAACACACCATTCTCCGTCTAACAGGACACAACACAACACACCATTCTCCTTCTAACAGGACACAACACAACACACCATTCTCCTTCTAACAGGACACAACACAACACACCATTCTCCTTCTAACAGGACACAACACAACACACCATTCTCCTTCTAACAGGACACAACACACCATTCTCCTTCTAACAGGACACAACACAACACACCATTCTCCTTCTAACAGGACTCAACACAACACATTCACACACACCATTCTCCTTCTAACAGGACACAACACAACACATTCACACACACACCATTCTCCTTCTAACAGGACACAACACAACACATTCACACACACCATTCTCCTTCTAACAGGACACAACACATTCACACACACCATTCTCCTTCTAACAGGACACAACATATTCACACACACCATTCTCCTTCTAACAGGACACAACACAACACAACACATTCACACACACCATTCTCCTTCTAACAGGACACAACACAACACAACACATTCACACACACCATTCTCCTTCTTACAGGACACAACACAACACATTCATACACACACCATTCTCCTTCTAACAGGACACAACACAACACAACACATTCACACACACCATTCTCCTTCTAACAGGACACAACACATTCACACACACCATTCTCCTTCTAACAGGACACAACACAACACAACACATTCACACACACCATTCTCCTTCTAACAGGACACAACACATTCACACACACCATTCTCCTTCTAACAGGACACAACACAACACACCATTCTCCTTCTAACAGGACACAACACATTCACACACACACCATTCTCCTTCTAACAGGACACAACACAACACACCATTCTCCTTCTAACAGGACACAACACAACACATTCACACACACCATTCTCCTTCTAACAGGACACAACACATTCACACACACCATTCTCCTTCTAACAGGACACAACACAACACACCATTCTCCTTCTAACAGGACACAACACAACACACCATTCTCCTTCTAACAGGACACAACACAACACACCATTCTCCTTCTAACAGGACACAACACACCATTCTCCTTCTAACAGGACACAACACAACACACCATTCTCCTTCTAACAGGACACAACACAACACATTCACACACACCATTCTCCTTCTAACAGGACACAACACAACACATTCACACACACCATTCTCCTTCTAACAGGACACAACACATTCACACACACACCATTCTCCTTCTAACAGGACACAACACAACACATTCACACACACACCATTCTCCTTCTAACAGGACACAACACAACACATTCACACACACACCATTCTCCTTCTAACAGGACACAACACAACACACCATTCTCCTTCTAACAGGACACAACACAACACATTCACACACACCATTCTACTTCTAACAGGACACAACACAACACACCATTCTCCTTCTAACAGGACACAACACAACACATTCACACACACCATTCTACTTCTAACAGGACACAACACATTCACACACACCATTCTCCTTCTAACAGGACACAACACAACACACCATTCTCCTTCTAACAGGACACAACACAACACATTCACACACACCATTCTACTTCTAACAGGACACAACACATTCACACACACCATTCTCCTTCTAACAGGACACAACACAACACATTCACACACACCATTCTCCTTCTAACAGGACACAACACAACACATTCACACACACACCATTCTCCTTCTAACAGGACACAACACAACACATTCACACACACACCATTCTCCTTCTAACAGGACACAACACAACACAACACATTCACACACACCATTCTCCTTCTAACAGGACACAACACAACACATTCACACACACACCATTCTCCTTCTAACAGGACACAACACATTCACACACACCATTCTCCTTTTAACAGGACACAACACAACACACCATTCTCCTTCTAACAGGACACAACACACCATTCTCCTTCTAACAGGACACAACACAACACACCATTCTCCTTCTAACAGGACACAACACACCATTCTCCTTCTAACAGGACACAACACAACACACCATTCTCCTTCTAACAGGACTCAACACAACACATTCACACACACCATTCTCCTTCTAACAGGACACAACACATTCACACACACCATTCTCCTTCTAACAGGACACAACATATTCA
The DNA here is from genome assembly GCF_026437365.1 of Eucyclogobius newberryi. Classification (NCBI taxonomy): domain Eukaryota; kingdom Metazoa; phylum Chordata; class Actinopteri; order Gobiiformes; family Gobiidae; genus Eucyclogobius; species Eucyclogobius newberryi. The sequence goes on along the minus strand of NW_027316389.1, from coordinate 38,906,275 downwards.
CACACACCATTCTCCTTCTAACAGGACACAACACAACACATTCACACACACCATTCTCCTTCTAACAGGACACAACACAACACATTCACACACACCATTCTCCTTCTAACAGGACACAACACATTCACACACACCATTCTCCTTCTAACAGGACACAACACATTCACACACACCATTCTCCTTCTAACAGGACACAACATAACACAACACAACACATTCACACACACCATTCTCCTTCTAACAGGACACAACACAACACATTCACACACACCATTCTCCTTCTAACAGGACACAACACAACACATTCACACACACCATTCTCCTTCTAACAGGACACAACACAACACATTCACACACACCATTCTCCTTCTAACAGGACACAACACATTCACACACACACCATTCTCCTTCTAACAGGACACAACACAACACATTCACACACACACCATTCTCCTTCTAACAGGACACAACACAACACATTCACACACACACCATTCTCCTTCTAACAGGACACAACACAACACAACACATTCACACACACCATTCTCCTTCTAACAGGACACAACACAACACATTCACACACACCATTCTCCTTCTAACAGGACACAACACAACACATTCACACACACCATTCTCCTTCTAACAGGACACAACACAACACACCATTCTCCTTCTAACAGGACACAACACAACACACCATTCTCCGTCTAACAGGACACAACACAACACACCATTCTCCTTCTAACAGGACACAACACAACACACCATTCTCCTTCTAACAGGACACAACACAACACACCATTCTCCTTCTAACAGGACACAACACAACACACCATTCTCCTTCTAACAGGACACAACACAACACACCATTCTCCTTCTAACAGGACACAACACACCATTCTCCTTCTAACAGGACACAACACAACACACCATTCTCCTTCTAACAGGACTCAACACAACACATTCACACACACCATTCTCCTTCTAACAGGACACAACACATTCACACACACCATTCTCCTTCTAACAGGACACAACATATTCACACACACCATTCTCCTTCTAACAGGACACAACACAACACAACACATTCACACACACCATTCTCCTTCTAACAGGACACAACACAACACAACACATTCACACACACCATTCTCCTTCTAACAGGACACAACACAACACATTCATACACACACCATTCTCCTTCTAACAGGACACAACACAACACAACACATTCACACACACCATTCTCCTTCTAACAGGACACAACACATTCACACACACCATTCTCCTTCTAACAGGACACAACACAACACATTCACACACACCATTCTCCTTCTAACAGGACACAACACAACACAACACACCATTCTCCTTCTAACAGGACACAACACAACACAACACAACACATTCACACACACCATTCTCCTTCTAACAGGACACAACACATTCACACACACCATTCTCCTTCTAACAGGACACAACACAACACACCATTCTCCTTCTAACAGGACACAACACATTCACACACACACCATTCTCCTTCTAACAGGACACAACACAACACACCATTCTCCCTCTAACAGGACACAACACAACACATTCACACACACCATTCTCCTTCTAACAGGACACAACACATTCACACACACCATTCTCCTTCTAACAGGACCACAACACAACACACCCCACCATCTCCTCACAGACACACCCTTCCACACACCGACCCTGCGACACAGACACAACACAGACCCCATACTCCTTCTACAGGACACAACACCACACACACCATCTCCTTCTAACAGGACACAACACAACACACCATTCTCCTTCTAACAGGACACAACACAACACACCATTCTCCTTCTAACAGGACACAACACAACACACCATTCTCCTTCTAACAGGACACAACACACCATTCTCCTTCTAACAGGACACAACACAACACACCATTCTCCTTCTAACAGGACTCAACACAACACATTCACACACACCATTCTCCTTCTAACAGGACACAACACAACACATTCACACACACCATTCTCCTTCTAACAGGACACAACACAACACATTCACACACACCATTCTCCTTCTAACAGGACACAACACATTCACACACACACCATTCTCCTTCTAACAGGACACAACACAACACATTCACACACACACCATTCTCCTTCTAACAGGACACAACACAACACATTCACACACACCATTCTACTTCTAACAGGACACAACACATTCACACACACCATTCTAACAGTTCACATTTTTGTGGATGAATGAAGTTGAAGTTGTGTCCTCGAAGTGAAGTTGCAGATGAAGTGATTTGTGGAGCGACAATAGAAGGTGTGAGAGGAGAACGTAAAGTGCTCCTCGCTCTCCTCGCTCTCCTGGTGAAACTTAAAGCTCTTTACAAACACCTCAAAAGGGGGATTAGGGCTAATTGAGCATTGTAGCGGGGTAAATGTGCCCGAGGACCTGTCCACATGTGGCGGGTAAGCGCCCGCTCGCCCGCTCGCCCGCTCGCCCTGTGACAGAGCAGGGGATTGTGCAGCGCTTGTTTCACAGACTGCGCTCAAAGCGGAGCTAATAACTTAAGGCTAGTGTTTTCACTCTTCAGAGCCCGGCATTCCCTTGGTTCTTTTGAGAAGGGCCCTTAAGGGACTGCAGCTGGTGTGTGTGTGTGTGTGTGTGTGTTTGTGTGTGTATCTGTGTGTGTGTGTGTGTGTGTGTGTTTGTGTGTGTATCTGTGTGTGTGTGTGTGTGTTGACTGTCCTTAACATGACTTGTGTCTTAATGTCGGCCTAGTGTTTGGGCCCCAAGCGGCTATGCCTTCTGTGGCTCCAGTGCTGTTGCTGCACAAACTCTGGGTTAGCTTTTGTTTGAGTTCCCGTCATAGTTCATATTTCCATGGAATCATCAGACGTTGTATCGATAAAACTTCAAACCATGAGTATTATTCCACTTCAGATCTCTTCTTTGTCTCAGTGCTGCTGTCAAGACTCTGACCTCACTTCTGACAGATCATTTACCAAAAAGACAAAAAATAAAACGGTTAAGCTCAATGCTCATGATCAAGGGGGCTGAGGGGTCCTCTCCTGAGGGGTCTTCTCCTGAGGGGTCCTCTCCTGAGGGGTCTTCTCCTGAGGGGGTCTTCTCCTGAGGGGTCTTCTCCTGAGGGGGTCTTCTCCTGAGGGGTCTTCTCCTGAGGGGTCCTCTCCTGAGGGGTCTTCTCCTGAGGGGGTCTTCTCCTGAGGGGTCTTCTCCTGAGGGGGTCTTCTCCTGAGGGGTCCTCTCCTGAGGGGTCTTCTCCTGAGGGGTCCTCTCCTGAGGGGTCTTCTCCTGAGGGGGTCTTCTCCTGAGGGGTCTTCTCCTGAGGGGGTCTTCTCCTGAGGGGTTTTCTCCTGAGGGGTCCTCTCCTGAGGGGTCCTCTCCTGAGGGGTCTTCTCCTGAGGGGTTTTCTCCTGAGGGGTTTTCTCCTGAGGGGTCTTCTCCTGAGGGGTCCTCTCCTGAGGGGTCTTCTCCTGAGGGGTCCTCTCCTGAGGGGTTTTCTCCTGAGGGTTCTTCTCCTGAGGGGTCTTCTCCTGAGGGGTTTTCTCCTGAGGGTTCTTCTCCTGAGGGGTCTTCTCCTGAGGGGTTTTCTCCTGAGGGGTCCTCTCCTGAGGGGTCTTCTCCTGAGGGGTTTTCTCCTGAGGGGTCCTCTCCTGAGGGGTCTTCTCCTGAGGGGTTTTCTCCTGAGGGGTCTTCTCCTGAGGGGTCCTCTCCTGAGGGGTCTTCTCCTGAGGGGTCCTCTCCTGAGGGGTTTTCTCCTGAGGGTTCTTCTCCTGAGGGGTCTTCTCCTGAGGGGTTTTCTCCTGAGGGTTCTTCTCCTGAGGGGTCTTCTCCTGAGGGGTTTTCTCCTGAGGGGTCCTCTTCTGAGGGGTCTTCTCCTGAGGGGTTTTCTCCTGAGGGGTCCTCTCCTGAGGGGTCCTCTCCTGAGGGGTCTTCTCCTGAGGGGTTTTCTCCTGAGGGGTCTTCTCCTGAGGGGTCTTCTCCTGAGGGGTCTTCTCCTGAGGGGTCCTCTCCTGAGGGGTCTTCTCCTGAGGGGTTTTCTCCTGAGGGGTCCTCTCCTGAGGGGTCTTCTCCTGAGGGGTTTTCTCCTGAGGGGTCTTCTCCTGAGGGGTCTTCTCCTGAGGGGTCTTCTCCCAGAAAATAATTCAATTAAATTGGGACACGCCCCTCGTGAGCTCCAATCCCAGGGTGAAGCTAGGACTGAGCTCAGGGCGGGGCAAGGACCCCCCGGTCACACAGTGAGCGGGAACTTGGCCCCCAGCACCTCCTGCCTGCTACTGCCTGCCCCTGCCTGCCCCTGCCTGCCCCTGTCTGCCCCTGCCTGTTCCTGCCTGTTCCTGTCTGCTCCTGCCTGCCCCTGTCTACTCCTGCCTGCTCCTGTCTGCTCCTGCCTGCTCCTGTCTGCCCCTGCCTGCCCCTGCCTGCCCCTGCCTGCTCCTGTCTGCTCCTGCCTGCTCCTGTCTGCTCCTGCCTGCTCCTGTCTGCTCCTGTCTGCTCCTGCCTGCTCCTGCCTGCTCCTGTCTGCTCTTGCCTGCTCCTGTCTGCTCCTGCCTGCTCCTGTCTGCTCCTGCCTGCTCCTGCCTGCTCCTGTCTGCTCTTGCCTGCTCCTGCCTGCTCCTGCCTGCTCCTGTCTGCTCTTGCCTGCTCCTGTCTGCTCCTGCCTGCTCCTGTCTGCTCCTGTCTGCTCCTGCCTGCTCCTGCCTGCTCCTGCCTGCTCCTGCCTGCTCCTGTCTGCTCTTGCCTGCTCCTGTCTGCTCCTGCCTGCTCCTGTCTGCTCCTGCCTGCTCCTGCCTGCTCCTGTCTGCTCCTGTCTGCTCCTGCCTGCTCCTGCCTGCTCCTGTCTGCTCTTGCCTGCTCCTGTCTGCTCCTGCCTGCTCCTGCCTGCTCCTGTCTGCTCCTGCCTGCTCCTGTCTGCTCCCATGGTCCATTCTCTGGGGTAAAGAGAGTTCTTGTCGTTGCACAAATCATCCATCCATCTTCTTCCACTTCTCCGGGGCCGGGTCGCGGGGGCAGCAGTCTGAGCAGGGACACCCAGACTTCCTACTCCCCAGACACTTCCTCTAACTCCTCCGGGGGGATCCCGAGGCGTTCCCAGGCCAGCCGAGAGACATAGTCTCTCCAGCGTGTCCTGGGTCTTCCCCGGGGCCTCTTCCCGCACAAATCAGAAACATGTTAATTCAATAAAGAAACCATGATGAGGCTGTATTTCAATATTTGCTTTTTCAATTTAGAAAATCAACGTCTTTATGGCAGTGTTAACGTCAAGAAGGAAGCAAACGGGCGACCTGGACTGGCCCCTGGACTGGCCCCTGGACTGGCCCCTGGACTGGCCCCTGGACTGGCCTGCTGGTGCCAGAGTCAGGCCTGAGCATGGACCGGCCTCCTGCTGGTGCCAGAGTCAGGACTAAACATGGACCGGCCTCCTGCTGGTGCCAGAGTCAGGACTAAACATGGACCGGCCTCCTGCTGGTGCCAGAGTCAGGACTAAACATGGACCGGCCTCCTGCTCAAAGTGCAGGCTCTGGAGCTAAGATGGTGGAAGTAAGTGTAATAGTGCTAATGGTCTGTGCTCTGACCTCTGCTCCTGATCATAATGCTCTGCTGTGCCCTTGACCCCTCCTCTCTCCCTCCAGGCCTGCCCCGCCCTCTCATACCCCCCTACACCTCCTACACCTCCTACACCCCCTACACCCCCTACACCCCCTACACCCCCTACACCCCCTACACCTCCTACACCCCCTACACCCCCTACACCTCCTACACCCCCTACACCCCCTACACCCCCTACACCCCCTACACCCCCTACACCCCCTACACCCCCTACACCCCCTACACCTCCTACACCTCCTACACCCCCTACACCCCCTACACCTCCTACACCCCCTACACCCCCTACACCCCCTACACCTCCTACACCCCCTACACCCCCTACACCCCCTACACCCCCTACACCCCCTACACCTCCTACACCCCCTACACCCCCTACACCTCCTACACCTCCTACACCCCCTACACCCCCTACACCCCCTACACCCCCTACACCCCCTACACCCCCTACACCTCCTACACCTCCTACACCCCCTACACCCCCTACACCTCCTACACCCCCTACACCCCCTACACCCCCTACACCTCCTACACCTCCTACACCCCCTACACCCCCTACACCCCCTACACCCCCTACACCTCCTACACCTCCTACACCCCCTACACCTCCTACACCCCCTACACCCCCTACACCTCCTACACCCCCTACACCTCCTACACCCCCTACACCCCCTACACCTCCTACACCCCCTACACCTCCTACACCCCCTACACCCCCTACACCTCCTACACCTCCTACACCTCCTACACCTCCTATACCCCCTACACCTCCTACACCCCCTACACCTCCTACACCTCCTACACCTCCTATACCCCCTACACCTCCTACACCCCCTACACCTCCTACACTTCCTACACCTCCTATACCCCCTACACCTCCTACACCCCCTACACCCCCTACACCTCCTACACCCCCTACACCCCCTACACCCCCTACACCCCCTACACCTCCTACACCTCCTACACCCCCTACACCCCCTACACCTCCTACACCCCCTACACCCCCTACACCTCCTACATCCCTACACCTCCTACACCCCCTACACCCCCTACACCCCCTACACCTCCTACACCCCCTACACCTCCTACACCTCCTACACCTCCTACACCCCCTACACCTCCTACACCCCCTACACCTCCTACACCTCCTACACCTCCTATACCCCCTACACCTCCTACACCCCCTACACCTCCTACACTTCCTACACCTCCTATACCCCCTACACCTCCTACACCCCCTACACCTCCTACACCTCCTACACCTCCTATACCCCCTACACCTCCTACACCCCCTACACCTCCTACACCCCCTACACCCCCTACACCTCCTACACCCGCCCGCTTCAGCCCAGACTGGGCCGACAGCAGAGCCCGGAGAGGAGCGCTCCGAGCACAGCGGGACCAACTTTAGCAAAGCATTTAAGAAAGCGCTGTTCAGATTTACCCAGGAACGTCTGTGTTTTGATGCTCTCATGTTGGCCTGATGAGACCGGTCACTGTGGCTGTTGTTCTGCCTGTGCTGCACCTCCTGCTTCACCATCAGAATCAGGACGAGCCCAGCCCTCCCCCTCCACCTGCACCAAAAGCACCCAAACCCTCTACAAACCGTTTCCATGGCGCTGCTGTTGCCAGGTTCATCGCCGCAGGAGGACACCAGGAGGCGAAGAGGACACCAGGAGGCGAGGAGGACACCAGGAGGCGAGGAGGACACCAGGAGGCAAGGCGGACACCAGCACCAGGAGGCGAGGAGGACACCAGGAGGCAGGGAGGACACCAGGAGGCAAGGAGGACACCAGGAGGCGAGGAGGACACCAGGAGGCGAGGAGGACACCAGGAGGCGAGGAGGACACCAGGAGTCAAGGAGGACACCAGGAGGCGAGGAGGACACCAGGAGGCGAGGAGGACACCAGGAGTCAAGGAGGACACCAGGAGGCGAGGAGGACACCAGGAGGCGAGGAGGACACCAGGAGTCAAGGAGGACACCAGGAGGCGAGGAGGACACCAGGAGTCAAGGAGGACACCAGGAGGCGAGGAGGACACCAGGAGGCGAGGAGGACACCAGGAGTCAAGGAGGACACCAGGAGGCGAGGAGGACACCAGGAGGCAAGGAGGACACCAGGAGGCGAGGAGGACACCAGGAGGCGAGGAGGACACCAGGAGTCAAGGAGGACACCAGGAGGCGAGGAGGACACCAGGACCTGAGTTTGGTTCTAAACATGGACGACAACTGCTCTGGAGTCTCAAAGAAGTTCAAATGAAAGGTGTTCACTCGAGCGCAGCGGGGCCCACGGGACGGTGCCCACAGCCCACGGGGCCCGCGGGGCCCATAACAAAGGCCCTTGAAACAGTCTCGTCTCATTCATTTGTGATTTTACACAAACCTGACTCAAAGTGACGGCACATTCCAAAACTATGTGTCCACGTCATTCAATTATTCCAGGTCAATGAGACGATTAGCGAGATCTGAAGACACTTTGACTGCTGTTTGTACGAGACAAGTTCAGTTTGACCTTCACAGATTTACATCATACTTAGAGTTTTGTGGTTTCATTTGTTACATTTTATTTCTTTGTCTGGAAAGTTACGACATTAAACCTAATGATGCCAACACTTAATGTAGAGTGTGGAACTTACCAGACAAAGCAATCCCATCTCCATGGAGACAAGCAGGTCGTGCACATCTCCATGGAGACAAGCAGGTCGTGCACATCTCCATGGAGACAAGCAGGTCGTGCACATCTCCATGGAGACAAGCAGGTCGTGCACATCTCCATGGAGACAAGCAGGTCGTGGACATCTCCATGGACATCTCCATGGAGACATCTCCATGGTGACAAGCAGGTCGTGGACATCTCCATGGAGACCTCACAGACCATGTCCACAGAGTGTCTCTGGTGGATGGTGCTGACCCCATGACACTGAGACTCTCTGGTTTAATGATGAGTTTGTGAATGAAGTGGAAGTGAAGGTTAAACAGTAAAACACCCGGATGCCCCGCCACATACAAGCCATTTATATCATTGAAATGATGGAGTTGGTGTGATTGTCAGACCACATACAGGACCACATACAGGACCACATACAGGACCACATACAGGACCACATACAGGACCACATACAGGACCACATACAGGACCACATACCGGACCACATACAGGACCACATACTGGACCACATACAGGACCACATACAGGACCACATACTGGACCACATACAGGACCACATACTGGACCACATACAGGACCACATACAGGACCACATACAGGACCACATACTGGACCACATACTGGACCACATACAGGACCACATACCGGACCACATACAGGACCACATACAGGACCACATACAGGACCACATACTGGACCACATACTGGACCACATACAGGACCACATACTGGACCACATACAGGACCACATACCGGACCACATACAGGACCACATACAGGACCACATACTGGACCACATACCGGACCACATACTGGACCACATACCGGACCACATACTGGACCACATACAGGACCACATACAGGACCACATACAGGACCACATACCGGACCACATACTGGCCACCCGCTCTCTTGAACCCGCTCTCCTGGACCCGCTCTCCTGGACCCGCTCTCCTGGACCTGCTGCTCTCCTGGACCCGCTCTCCTGGACCCGCTCTCCTGGACCTGCTGCTCTCCTGGACCCGCTGTCCTGGACCTGCTGCTCTCCTGGACCCGCTCTCCTGGACCTGCTGCTCTCCTGGACCCGCTCTCCTGGACCCGCTCTCCTGGACCCGCTCTCCTGGACCTGCTGCTCTCCTGGACCCGCTCTCCTGGACCCGCTCTCTTGGACCCGCTCTCCTGGACATGCTGCTCTCCTGGACCCGCTCTCCTAGACCCGCTCTCCTGGACCCGCTCTCCTGGACCTGCTGCTCTCCTGGACCCGCTCTCCTGGACCCGCTCTCCTGGACCTGCTGCTCTCCTGGACCCGCTGTCCTGGACCTGCTGCTCTCCTGGACCCGCTCTCCTGGACCTGCTGCTCTCCTGGACCCGCTCTCCTGGACCCGCTCTCCTGGACCCGCTCTCCTGGACCTGCTGCTCTCCTGGACCCGCTCTCCTGGACCCGCTCTCCTGGACCCGCTCTCCTGGACCCGCTCTCCTGGACCTGCTGCTCTCCTGGACCCGCTCTCCTGGACCTGCTGCTCTCCTGGACCCGCTCTCCTGGACCCGCTCTCCTGGACCCGCTCTCCTGGACCCGCTCTCCTGGACCCGCTCTCCTGGACCTGCTGCTCTCCTGGACCCGCTCTCCTGGACCCGCTCTCCTGGACCCGCTCTCCTGGACCTGCTGCTCTCCTGGACCCGCTCTCCTGGACCTGCTGCTCTCCTGGACCCGCTGCTCTCCTGGACCCCGTGGTTCTCCTTGACCTGTGCCTGCAGTGCTCTGAGGTCAGTGTAACACGCATTAGTGAAGTTCCAAGTTCGACAAGCCCCTTTACTGTGACAGGAGCGGGCCGTGTGAGTGTCTTGCTCAGAGACACAACAGGATGTTCTGAAGCAAGAATTAGACTGAAGACCTACAACACCACTGCTTTTTTCACCTCCTCAAGTTCTACTCGGATACATCGGAGGTTGAATTCTGCATTATTGACCTTGCACGCTACAGCACAAAGAGGGTGTAGAACGTGTGTGAAGCGGAGGAGAGCGTGAGGAACCACGTGAGGATCAAAAATGTGCTATTGTTGACGGGGAAAACCCTGTAACACACTGCAGAGTACAGTCCTGACATGAGCTGAAAACAAGACGGATGAGGAGGGATTAATGTGATCAACTCTGTCCAAAGAGCTTTCACAGGATATGAAAATGTACCTGTCCTATTATTGACAAAGTCTCTCCTGCCGTCCGAGCTTTTGTCAGGGGCAAACTTACCCAGACAGGTCCAAGAACAGATAAAACACAGACTGGGACAATTCAAATGACCTCAAATACTCTATTTACAATATATTTTCATGCTTTGTTTCATGTCATAAAAATGGAGCCACACTTCAACTGCAGCTCCATCTGTGGAGATCAGGAAGTGATGTTTGTCAATGTCAATAAATGTGATGCAGCCAAAAAAAGAATAATACAGCCGAAAAAAGACAATCCCACTCTGTCTCACCTGCCGTATGACAGGGTGAGTGCAATACAGGGACCTGCCGTATGACAGGCTGAATGCAATACAAGGACCTGCCGTATGACAGGGTGAATGCAATACAAGGACCTGCCGTATGACAGGGTGAATGCAATACAAGGACCTGCCGTATGACAGGGTGAATGCAATACAAGGACCTGCCGTATGACAGGGTGAATGCAATACAAGGACCTGCCGTATGACTGGGTGAATGCAATACAAGGACCTGCCGTATGACAGGGTGAATGCAATACAAGGACCTGCCGTATGACAGGGTGAATGCAATACAAGGACCTGCCGTATGACAGGGTGAATGCAATACAAGGACCTGCCGTATGACAGGGTGAATGCAATACAAGGACCTGCCGTATGACAGGGTGAATGCAATACAAGGACCTGCCGTATGACAGGGTGAATGCAATACAAGGACCTGCCGTATGACAGGGTGAATGCAATACAAGGACCTGCCGTATGACAGGGTGAGTGCAATACAAGGACCTGCCGTATGACAGGGTGAATGCAATACAAGGACCTGCCGTATGACAGGGTGAGTGCAATACAAGGACCTGCCGTATGACAGGGTGAATGCAATACAAGGACCTGCCGTATGACAGGGTGAATGCAATACAAGGACCTGCCGTATGACAGGGTGAATGCAATACAAGGACCTGCCGTATGACAGGGTGAATGCAATACAAGGACCTGCCGTATGACAGGCTGAATGCAATACAAGGACCTGCCGTATGACAGGGTGAATGCAATACAAGGACCTGCCGTATGACAGGGTGAATGCAATACAAGGACCTGCCCTATGACAGGGTGAATGCAATACAAGGACCTGCCGTATGACAGGGTGAGTGCAATACAAGGACCTGCCGTATGACAGGCTGAATGCAATACAAGGACCTGCCGTATGACAGGGTGAATGCAATACAAGGACCTGCCGTATGACAGGGTGAATGCAATACAAGGACCTGCCGTATGACAGGGTGAATGCAATACAAGGACCTGCCGTATGACAGGGTGAATGCAATACAAGGACCTGCCGTATGACAGGGTGAATGCAATACAAGGACCTGCCGTATGACAGGGTGAATGCAATACAAGGACCTGCCGTATGACAGGGTGAATGCAATACAAGGACCTGCCGTATGACAGGGTGAATGCAATACAAGGACCTGCCGTATGACAGGGTGAGTGCAATACAAAGACCTGCCGTATGACAGGGTGAATGCAATACAAGGACCTGCCGTATGACAGGGTGAATGCAATACAAGGACCTGCCGTATGACAGGGTGAGTGCAATACAAGGACCTGCCGTATGACAGGGTGAATGCAATACAAGGACCTGCCGTATGACAGGGTGAATGCAATACAAGGACCTGCCGTATGACAGGGTGAATGCAATACAAGGACCTGCCGTATGACAGGGTGAATGCAATACAAGGACCTGCCGTATGACAGGGTGAATGCAATACAAGGACCTGCCGTATGACAGGGTGAATGCAATACAAGGACCTGCCGTATGACAGGGTGAATGCAATACAAGGACCTGCCGTATGACAGGGTGAATGCAATACAAGGACCTGCCGTATGACAGGGTGAATGCAATACAAGGACCTGCCGTATGACAGGGTGAATGCAATACAAGGACCTGCCGTATGACAGGGTGAGTGCAATACAAGGACCTGCCGTATGACAGGGTGAATGCAATACAAGGACCTGCCGTATGACAGGGTGAATGCAATACAAGGACCTGCCGTATGACAGGGTGAATGCAATACAAGGACCTGCCGTATGACAGGGTGAATGCAATACAAGGACCTGCCGTATGACAGGGTGAATGCAATACAAGGACCTGCCGTATGACAGGGTGAATGCAATACAAAGACCTGCCGTATGACAGGGTGAATGCAATACAAGGACCTGCCGTATGACAGGGTGAATGCAATACAAGGACCTGCCGTATGACAGGGTGAATGCAATACAAGGACCTGCCGTATGACAGGGTGAATGCAATACAAGGACCTGCCGTATGACAGGGTGAATGCAATACAAAGACCTGCCGTATGACAGGGTGAATGCAATACAAGGACCTGCCGTATGACAGGGTGAATGCAATACAAGGACCTGCCGTATGACAGGGTGAATGCAATACAAGGACCTGCCGTATGACAGCGTGAATGCAATACAAGGACCTGCCGTATGACAGGGTGAATGCAATACAAGGACCTGCCGTATGACAGGGTGAATGCAATACAAGGACCTGCCGTATGACAGGGTGAATGCAATACAAGGACCTGCCGTATGACAGGGTGAATGCAATACAAGGACCTGCCGTATGACAGGGTGAATGCAATACAAGGACCTGCCGTATGACAGGGTGAATGCAATACAAGGACCTGCCGTATGACAGGGTGAATGCAATACAAGGACCTGCCGTATGACAGGGTGAATGCAATACAAGGACCTGCCGTATGACAGGGTGAATGCAATACAAGGACCTGCCGTATGACAGGGTGAATGCAATACAAGGAGATGAACTGTGCAATGTGTCATTCACCTTGAATAAAATGTAATAATAGAAAATCAACGTATACATAAAATAAGTGCACTTTTTGTAATCAGAATCAGAATAAGTGTATTGCTATTGTCAATAAACCCATTCTAATTCTGATTCTATATCACAATAAATGCATAATAATATTGCAAACTATTCTTCCTCTGTTCATATGCCAAAGCTTCATCCGTCATGATTAAAGGTGCACTATGGAACTTGTCTGTTGAAGGGGGGTACGCCACCTGCTTTGTCTTCACAGAGATGGTATGGCTTTGCCTGGAAAGTTCCACAGTATAGCATTAAACTCTAGGTGATGCCACTAGTTAGATCTGTGGAGAGGCAAGCCAACTCAATTAAAAAACATCAGTTTAAAAAAAAATAAATAGCCTCAGAGGGGGGCAGCGGGGGCTGTCTGTGGAGGCCTCCCCATCCCTAATTATTGATTTCAATTTCGGGTTTTGTCTCACTTGCTTTTGTTGTTATATGTTTAAAATAGTTTTTGGGGGGAAATAAAAAAAGTATATATATATATATATATATATATATATATATATATATATATATATATATATATATATATATATATATATATATATAGAAACTAGAGAAATCCCAAGGCCTCAGAGAGGAGCTGGAGATGGTCTGGAGCCTGAAGGTGTCAGTGGTGCTGTAGTGACCGGAGCACTTGGGGCAGTGACCCCCAAACTGGGGGAATGACCCCCAAACTGGAGGAGTGACCCCCAAACTGGAGGAGTGACCCCCAAACTTGAGGAGTGACCCCAAAACTGGAGGAATGACCCCCAAACTGGAGGAGTGACCCCCAAACTGGAGGAGTGACCCCCAAACTGGAGGAGTCCAAACTGGAGGAATGACCCCCAAACTGGAGGAGTGACCCCCAAACTGGAAGAGTGACCCCCAAACTGGAGGAGTCCAAACTGGAGGAATGACCCCCAAACTGGAGGAGTGACCCCCAAACTGGAGGAATGACCCCCAAACTGGAGGAGTGACCCCCAAACTGGAGGAGTGACCCCCAAACTTGAGGAGTGACCCCAAAACTGGAGGAGTGACCCCCAAACTGGAGGAATGTCTTGTAAAAAAAATATTGCATTTATTTATGAAAACTGCAGCCAAGTAATAACATGATGTCTTCTTTGGCCACTTAAAGGAGACTTATACCTTTCAAGGTACTTAGTATTACATTTTGCTCAAAAAAACTTCCTATAAGTATCTCTGTATTTACTTGCGTTGTAACACCGACACTTCCCCATGTGTGGACAATAAAGGCATGTCTAATCTTATCATATCTTATCTTATGTAAACTGTTGTATTGATCGAACACGGCTTAGTAATAGAAACAACTCCATTGATTTTATTGTTGAAAAATCACATTTGTCACTCAGTTTCATTTTTTTTTTTTTTTTTTATCACAACTCAGCACAGGATGTGGGCAGGGATAGGGGGTAGGTGACAACAGTCATTTTCTGAGCACTGAAGCCTCAGTTTCAGGACAAAAAAAGCCAAAATCAATCCAGATACAACGCTGAGGAAACTAATGAGGAGGAAATACTGGGTCAAAGCTCATTGGTGATTTGGCATCAGATATAACCTCTATAGGAAATATTAAGTGTACATGAAATGGGATCAAGTCAGAAATGTGCTCTAATGCCAAGAAAATGGTTACACACATTTTCTGGCACCTCTCATTTTTGCTCCTTATTATGACTTAACTGCTTTGATATAAAGCATGTTTGCTGAGTCTGTATCCATGCCATCTTCTCCAACTCGGCCCACAAATCTCTCCTTTGTTGCCTTTGTGGGACGCCCGCCGCACTTTGAACACTTCCCCCCTTTCACTCCCCACATAAAAACAGCTTTGCTTAATTTAGTTAGCTAACAGCTCCACTCTTGTCTGCTCTTTGGGGCCCGTCCTGAGCCTGAGTCGAGCTGGGGGCCCCTCGGTGGTGGTGGTGGCAGCAGCAGTGGGCGGTTAAACCACAGTAGCAGAAAGGTTAACGCAGCCAGCACATGTTGCCTCTCTTCCAACAGGTGGTGCGGCGCGGGCCCTTGCTTCCCTGCTCTCTGCGCATTCCTGGCTCCTCCATGCCGGTGGGCCCTAGGTCGGGTGGGATTTGCGCGCGGACGGCCCTCCTTTCAAGCGCGCAGGCCTGACTGACAAGCTAATCGTCAGGCTGGGATCCCCTTGGCTATTGATTCCACGGCAACACAACACCCCCCGGTCAATGAAAGTGCAATATAATGCTTGAGCGCTGAAGAAAAGGCCTGTATTAGCGCGTTGAGGACGTTAGCCGGCGCTGAAGGCCCCTGGCTGCAGCTGCCGGCGGTGCACTGCAAAAACACAGCTCTGCAGTTCAGGTTACTTCACTTCTCGATGTTTATCTTGATTTGAGTGCTCTTGACTGGTTAAGGTTTAGTTCTCAGGGAAAAGCCAACTCTTCTGGTCACGCTTGAGCTCCACTGAACAGCAAAATGTTCAACTTGTAATCAATTTAAAGGTGCTTTATGCACATTTTCAGGGTCCGTCACCTGCTTATGGAGATGACATTTCTTTGCTTGCGATTTTCCACAGTATGGCATTAAATGTGTCTATCTGCATTTGTTGAATGACGCGCTAATATTGCTTTAATGGCGAGCTCTTTCCTCACGTACCTAATGTCTCCTAATTATTCACCATGATGACTTTAGAAGTGCTTTTTAGAGACTTTCACAGTAAAGCTAACAAGCATCATCATGATAACAGCACACTTCCTGCTTCGCAAAGTCTAAAACGCTCTATTATTAGATGCAGACAGCACACAGCCGTCTCATTTAGACCCTAAGAGCTGCTTTTACGATACATGTGCTGGGGAAAACAGATTAGACATTTGTACATGAAAACTCGGTTCAGCCTGATTAACTGGCACGCTCCTGGTGTTGTTACCTGCCTGTTGTCACCTGCCTGTTGTCACCTGCCTGTTGTCACCTGCCTGTTGTCACCTGCCTGTTGTCACCTGCCTGTTGCCATGGACATTTAATGCCGCGCTGTTTTAGGCAATTCCCCGCAAAGCAGTAACATCTCCATGGAACTAGCAGGTGGCAGACCCTCCATCCGAAAAGTATGTAGTATACATCACATATGAGTGTGATACCCTGGTTTTACACTGGCCCGTTCTGGTTCAGTCCTGGTGTGGTCCTGTTTCAGTCCTGGTGTGGTCCTAGTTCAGTCCTGGTGTGGTCCTGGTGTGGTCCTAGTTCAGTCCTGTTTCAGTCCTGGTGTGGTCCTAGTTCAGTCCTGTTTCAGTCCTCGTGTGGTCCTAGTTCAGTCCTGGTGTGGTCCTGGTGTGGTCCTGGTGTGGTCCTGGGGTGGTCCTGTTTCAGTCCTGGTGTGGTCCTGGTTCAGTCCTGGTGTGGTCCTAGTTCAGTCCTGGTGTGGTCCTGGTGTGGTCCTGTTTCAGTCCTCGTGTGGTCCTAGTTCAGTCCTGGTGTGGTCCTGGTGTGGTCCTGGTGTGGTCCTGGGGTGGTCCTGTTTCAGTCCTGGTGTGGTCCTGGTTCAGTCCTGGTGTGGTCCTAGTTCAGTCCTGGTGTGGTCCTGGTGTGGTCCTAGTTCAGTCCTGTTTCAGTCCTCGTGTGGTCCTAGTTCAGTCCTGGTGTGGTCCTGGTGTGGTCCTGGTGTGGTCCTGGGGTGGTCCTGTTTCAGTCCTGGGGTGGTCCTGGTTCAGTCCTGGTGTGGTCCTGGTTCAGTCCTGGTGTGGTCCTGGTGTGGTCCTGTTTCAGTCCTGGTGTGGTCCTAGTTCAGTCCTGGTGTGGTCCTGGTGTGGTCCTGGTGTGGTCCTCTTTCAGTCCTGGGGTGGTCCTGTTTCAGTCCTGGGGTGGTCCTGGTTCAGTCCTGGTGTGGTCCTGGTTCAGTCCAGGTGTGGTCCTGGTGTGGTCCTGTTTCAGTCCTGGTGTGGTCCTAGTTCAGTCCTGGTGTGGTCCTGTTTCAGTCCTGGTGTGGTCCTCTTTCAGTCTTGGTGTGGTCCTAGTTCAGTCCTGGTGTGGTCCTGGTGTGGTCCTGGTGTGGTCCTATTTCAGTCCTGGTGTGGTCCTAGTTCAGTCCTGGTGTGGTCCTGGTGTGGTCCTGTTTCAGTCCTGGTGTGGTCCTGTTTCAGTCCTGGTGTGGTCCTGGTTCAGTCCTGGTGTGGTCCTGGTGTGGTCCTAGTTCAGTCCTGGTGTGGTCCTGTTTCAGTCCTGGTGTGGTCCTGGTGTGGTCCTCTTTCAGTCCTGGTGTGGTCCTAGTTCAGTCCTGGTGTGGTCCTGTTTCAGTCCTGGTGTGGTCCTCTTTCAGTCTTGGTGTGGTCCTAGTTCAGTCCTGGTGTGGTCCTGGTGTGGTCCTGTTTCAGTCCTGGTGTGGTCCTAGTTCAGTCCTGGTGTGGTCCTGGTGTGGTCCTGTTTCAGTCCTGGTGTGGTCCTGGTTCAGTCCTGGTGTGGTCCTGGTTCAGTCCTGGTGTGGTCCTGGTGTGGTCCTGTTTCAGTCCTGGTGTGGTCCTCTTTCAGTCCTGGTGTGGTCCTAGTTCAGTCCTGGTGTGGTCCTGGTGTGGTCCTGTTTCAGTCCTGGTGTGGTCCTAGTTCAGTCCTGGTGTGGTCCTGGTGTGGTCCTGTTTCAGTCCTGGTGTGGTCCTGTTTCAGTCCTGGTGTGGTCCTGGTGTGGTCCTGGTGTGGTCCTGTTTCAGTCCTGGTGTGGTCCTAGTTCAGTCCTGGTGTGGTCCTGGTGTGGTCCTGTTTCAGTCCTGGTGTGGTCCTGGTGTGGTCCTGGTGTGGTCCTAGTTCAGTCCTGGTGTGGTCCTGTTTCAGTCCTGGTGTGGTCCTGTTTCAGTCCTGGTGTGGTCCTAGTTCAGTCTTGGTGTGGTCCTGTTTCAGTCCTGGTGTGGTCCTAGTTCAGTCCTGGTGTGGTCCTGTTTCAGTCCTGGTGTGGTCCTGTTTCAGTCCTGGTGTGGTCCTAGTTCAGTCCTGGTGTGGTCCTGTTTCAGTCCTGGTGTGGTCCTGGTTCAGTCCTGGTGTGGTCCTAGTTCAGTCCTGGTGTGGTCCTGGTGTGGTCCTGGTGTGGTCCTCTTTCAGTCCTGGTGTGGTCCTAATTCAGTCCTGGTGTGGTCCTGGTGTGGTCCTGTTTCAGTCCTGGTGTGGTCCTAGTTCAGTCCTGGTGTGGTCCTGGTGTGGTCCTGGTGTGGTCCTGTTTCAGTCCTGGTGTGGTCCTAGTTCAGTCCTGGTGTGGTCCTGTTTCAGTCCTGGTGTGGTCCTGGTGTGGTCCTGTTTCAGTCCTGGTGTGGTCCTGGTGTGGTCCTCTTTCAGTCCTGGTGTGGTCCTAGTTCAGTCCTGGTGTGGTCCTAGTTCAGTCCTGGTGTGGTCCTGGTGTGGTCCTGGTGTGGTCCTCTTTCAGTCCTGGTGTGGTCCTAGTTCAGTCCTGGTGTGGTCCTGGTGTGGTCCTGTTTCAGTCCTGGTGTGGTCCTAGTTCAGTCCTGGTGTGGTCCTGGTGTGGTCCTGGTGTGGTCCTGTTTCAGTCCTGGTGTGGTCCTAGTTCAGTCCTGGTGTGGTCCTGTTTCAGTCCTGGTGTGGTCCTGGTGTGGTCCTGGTGTGGTCCTAGTTCAGTCCTGGTGTGGTCCTGTTTCAGTCCTGGTGTGGTCCTAGTTCAGTCCTGGTGTGGTCCTGGTGTGGTCCTGGTGTGGTCCTGTTTCAGTCCTGGTGTGGTCCTAGTTCAGTCCTGGTGTGGTCCTGTTTCAGTCCTGGTGTGGTCCTGGTGTGGTCCTGGTGTGGTCCTAGTTCAGTCCTGGTGTGGTCTAGTTCAGTCCTGGTGTGGTCCTGTTTCAGTCCTGGTGTGGTCCTGTTTCAGTCCTGGTGTGGTCCTGTTTCAGTCCTGGTGTGGTCCTAGTTCAGTCGTGGTTCAGTCCTAGTGTGGTCCTGGTGTGGTCCTGGTGTGGTCCTGGTGTGGTCCTGGTGTGGTCCTGTTTCAGTCCTGGAGTGGTCCTGTTTCAGTCCTGGAGTGGTCCTAGTTCAGTCCTGGTTCAGTCCTAGTGTGGTCCTGGTGTGGTCCTGGTGTGGTCCTGGTGTGGTCCTGGTGTGGTCCTGGTGTGGTCCAGGTGTGGTCCTGTTTCAGTCCTGGTGTGGTCCTGTTTCAGTCCTGGAGTGGTCCTAGTTCAGTCCTGGTTCAGTCCTAGTGTGGTCCTGGTGTGGTCCTGGTGTGGTCCTGGTGTGGTCCAGGTGTGGTCCAGGTGTGGTCCTGTTTCAGTCCTGGTGTGGTCCTGTTTCAGTCCTGGTGTGGTCCTGTTTCAGTCCTGGTGTGGTCCTAGTTCAGTCGTGGTGTGGTCCTGGTGTGGTCCTGTTTCAGTCCTGGTGTGGTCCTGTTTCAGTCCTGGTGTGGTCCTAGTTCAGTCCTGGTGTGGTCCTGGTGTGGTCCTGTTTCAGTCCTGGTGTGGTCCTGTTTCAGTCCTGGTGTGGTCCTGGTGTGGTCCTGGTGTGGTCCTGTTTCAGTCCTGGTGTGGTCCTAGTTCAGTCCTGGTGTGGTCCTGGTGTGGTCCTGTTTCAGTCCTGGTGTGGTCCTGGTGTGGTCCTGGTGTGGTCCTAGTTCAGTCCTGGTGTGGTCCTGTTTCAGTCCTGGTGTGGTCCTGTTTCAGTCCTGGTGTGGTCCTAGTTCAGTCTTGGTGTGGTCCTGTTTCAGTCCTGGTGTGGTCCTAGTTCAGTCCTGGTGTGGTCCTGTTTCAGTCCTGGTGTGGTCCTGTTTCAGTCCTGGTGTGGTCCTAGTTCAGTCCTGGTGTGGTCCTGTTTCAGTCCTGGTGTGGTCCTGGTTCAGTCCTGGTGTGGTCCTAGTTCAGTCCTGGTGTGGTCCTGGTGTGGTCCTGGTGTGGTCCTCTTTCAGTCCTGGTGTGGTCCTAGTTCAGTCCTGGTGTGGTCCTGGTGTGGTCCTGTTTCAGTCCTGGTGTGGTCCTAGTTCAGTCCTGGTGTGGTCCTGGTGTGGTCCTGGTGTGGTCCTGTTTCAGTCCTGGTGTGGTCCTAGTTCAGTCCTGGTGTGGTCCTGTTTCAGTCCTGGTGTGGTCCTGGTGTGGTCCTGTTTCAGTCCTGGTGTGGTCCTGGTGTGGTCCTCTTTCAGTCCTGGTGTGGTCCTAGTTCAGTCCTGGTGTGGTCCTAGTTCAGTCCTGGTGTGGTCCTGGTGTGGTCCTGGTGTGGTCCTCTTTCAGTCCTGGTGTGGTCCTAGTTCAGTCCTGGTGTGGTCCTGGTGTGGTCCTGTTTCAGTCCTGGTGTGGTCCTAGTTCAGTCCTGGTGTGGTCCTGGTGTGGTCCTGGTGTGGTCCTGTTTCAGTCCTGGTGTGGTCCTAGTTCAGTCCTGGTGTGGTCCTGTTTCAGTCCTGGTGTGGTCCTGGTGTGGTCCTGGTGTGGTCCTAGTTCAGTCCTGGTGTGGTCCTGGTGTGGTCCTGTTTCAGTCCTGGTGTGGTCCTAGTTCAGTCCTGGTGTGGTCCTGGTGTGGTCCTGGTGTGGTCCTGTTTCAGTCCTGGTGTGGTCCTAGTTCAGTCCTGGTGTGGTCCTGTTTCAGTCCTGGTGTGGTCCTGGTGTGGTCCTGGTGTGGTCCTAGTTCAGTCCTGGTGTGGTCTAGTTCAGTCCTGGTGTGGTCCTGTTTCAGTCCTGGTGTGGTCCTGTTTCAGTCCTGGTGTGGTCCTGTTTCAGTCCTGGTGTGGTCCTAGTTCAGTCCTAGTGTGGTCCTGGTGTGGTCCTGGTGTGGTCCTGGTGTGGTCCTGTTTCAGTCCTGGAGTGGTCCTGTTTCAGTCCTGGAGTGGTCCTAGTTCAGTCCTGGTTCAGTCCTAGTGTGGTCCTGGTGTGGTCCTGGTGTGGTCCTGGTGTGGTCCTGGTGTGGTCCTGGTGTGGTCCTGGTGTGGTCCAGGTGTGGTCCTGTTTCAGTCCTGGTGTGGTCCTGTTTCAGTCCTGGAGTGGTCCTAGTTCAGTCCTGGTTCAGTCCTAGTGTGGTCCTGGTGTGGTCCTGGTGTGGTCCTGGTGTGGTCCAGGTGTGGTCCAGGTGTGGTCCTGTTTCAGTCCTGGTGTGGTCCTGTTTCAGTCCTGGTGTGGTCCTGTTTCAGTCCTGGTGTGGTCCTAGTTCAGTCGTGGTTCAGTCCTAGTGTGGTCCTGGTGTGGTCCTGGTGTGGTCCTGGTGTGGTCCTGGTGTGGTCCTGGTGTGGTCCTGGTGTGGTCCTGTTTCAGTCCTGGTGTGGTCCTAGTTCAGTCCTGGTGTGGTCCTGGTGTGGTCCTGGTGTGGTCCTCTTTCAGTCCTGGTGTGGTCCTAGTTCAGTCCTGGTGTGGTCCTGGTGTGGTCCTGTTTCAGTCCTGGTGTGGTCCTGTTTCAGTCCTGGTGTGGTCCTGGTGTGGTCCTGTTTCAGTCCTGGTGTGGTCCTGTTTCAGTCCTGGTGTGGTCCTGTTTCAGTCCTGGTGTGGTCCTAGTTCAGTCGTTGTTCAGTCCTAGTGTGGTCCTGGTGTGGTCCTGGTGTGGTCCTGGTGTGGTCCTGTTTCAGTCCTGGAGTGGTCCTGGTTTGGTCCTGTTTCAGTCCTGGAGTGGTCCTGGTGTGGTCCTGGTGTGGTCCTGGTCTGGTCCTGGTGTGGTCCTGGTGTGGTCCTGGTGTGGTCCTGTTTCAGTCCTGGAGTGGTCCTGGTGTGGTCCTGGTGTGGTCCTGTTTCAGTCGTGGTTCAGTCCTAGTGTGGTCCTGGTGTGGTCCTGGTGTGGTCCTGGTGTGGTCCTGGTGTGGTCCTGGTGTGGTCCTGGTGTGGTCCTGTTTCAGTCCTGGAGTGGTCCTGGTGTGGTCCTGTTTCAGTCCTGGAGTGGTCCTGGTGTGGTCCTGGTGTGGTCCTGGTGTGGTCCTGGTGTGGTCCTGGTCTGGTCCTGGTGTGGTCCTGTTTCAGTCCTGGTGTGGTCCTGTTTCAGTCCTGGTGTGGTCCTGTTTCAGTCCTGGTGTGGTCCTAGTTCAGTCGTTGTTCAGTCCTCGTGTGGTCCTGGTGTGGTCCTGGTGTGGTCCTGGTGTGGTCCTGTTTCAGTCCTGGAGTGGTCCTGGTGTGGTCCTGGTGTGGTCCTGTTTCAGTCCTGGTGTGGTCCTGTTTCAGTCCTGGAGTGGTCCTGGTGTGGTCCTGGTGTGGTCCTGTTTCAGTCCTGGTGTGGTCCTGTTTCAGTCCTGGTGTGGTCCTAGTTCAGTCGTTGTTCAGTCCTCGTGTGGTCCTGGTGTGGTCCTGGTGTGGTCCTGGTGTGGTCCTGGTGTGGTCCTGTTTCAGTCCTGGAGTGGTCCTGGTGTGGTCCTGGTGTGGTCCTGGTGTGGTCCTGAGAAGCTCTGGTTCTGGCTGTTGAGAGATTTGGTTTTTCGTACTTTAAAGATGCAAACTGTCATTTTTCAGCTAGAGGGTCCATCACCTGCTTGTCTCCACAGAGATGGCTTCTTTGCCCGGAGAATGTCCCACATTATGGCATTAAATCTTTGGATCAATAATGTGAGAAACAGGTGATGTAATCAGGCCAGTTAAGAGACAGGTCAGATCTGTGGAGAAGCGAGTTTCTTGCATCATTAAGATAATGAAGTTTTGGAAATGATTCTGTAGATGTCATGTTTTTGCAGTGTTGGAGCCAGGCAGGAATCGGCCCAAATAAAGTGTGTAAAATGTGTGTGGAGGGGGCGGGGTCCGGGGGGCGCAGGGTTATTAAAAGCCACAAAATGGAGCTCATGCTGGGCAGAGAGAACTAGCCACAGCATGAAGGAGCACAAAGGAGGAGAGGGGGGTCCAACTCCAAATTGTTCTAATCCTTTGAGTGTTTTATTTCATTCAGACGGCCAGTTTCCAAACGCTGCAGACAGAAACAGCTCTGCTCCACCACTTACTAACACGGTTACTAACACGGTTACTAACACGGTTACTAGCACGGTTACTAACACGGTTACTAGCACGGTTACTAACACGGTTACTAGCACGGTTACTAGCACGGTTACTAACACGGTTACTAGCACGGTTACCAGCACGGTTACTAACACGGTTACTAACACGGTTACTAGCACGGTTACTAGCACGGTTACTAACACGGTTACTAACACGGTTACTAGCACGGTTACCAGCACGGTTACTAACACGGTTACTAACACGGTTACTAACACGGTTACTAGCACGGTTACTAACACGGTTACTAGCACGGTTACTAGCACGGTTACTAACACGGTTACTAACACGGTTACTAACACGGTTACTAACACGGTTACTAGCACGGTTACTAACACGGTTACTAGCACGGTTACTAGCACGGTTACTAACACGGTTACTAACACGGTTACTAGCACGGTTACTAACACGGTTACTAACACGGTTACTAGCACGGTTACTAACACGGTTACTAGCACGGTTACTAGCACGGTTACTAGCACGGTTACTAGCACGGTTACTAACACGGTTACTAACACGGTTACTAGCACGGTTACTAGCACGGTTACTAGCACGGTTACTAGCACGGTTACTAGCACGGTTACTAACACGGTTACTAACACGGTTACTAACACGGTTACTAGCACGGTTACTAACACGGTTACTAGCACGGTTACTAGCACGGTTACTAGCACGGTTACTAGCACGGTTACTAGCACGGTTACTAGCACGGTTACTAACACGGTTACTAACACGGTTACTAGCACGGTTACTAGCACGGTTACTAGCACGGTTACTAGCACGGTTACTAACACGGTTACTAACAAGGTTACTAGCACGGTTACTAGCACGGTTACTAGCACGGTTACTAACACGGTTACTAACACGGTTACTAGCACGGTTACTAGCACGGTTACTAACACGGTTACTAGCACGGTTACTAACACGGTTACTAACATGGTTATTAACATGGTCACATGGTTACTAACATGGTCACATGGTTACTAACATGGTCACATAGTTACTAGCACGGTTACTAACATGGTTACTAACACGGTCACATTGTTACTAACACGATCACATGGTTACTAACACGGTCACATGGTTACTAGCATGGTCACATGGTTACTAACAAGGTCACATGGTTACTAACACAATCACATGGTTACTAACACGATCACATGGTTACTATCACGATCACATGGTTACTAACACGATCACATGGTTACTAACATGGTTAATAACATGGTCACATGGTTACTAACACGGTCACATGGTTACTAGCATGGTCACATGGTTACTAACATGGTCACATGGTTACTAACACAATCACATGGTTACTAACACGATCACATGGTTACTATCACGATCACATGGTTACTAACACGATCACATGGTTACTAGGTCACATGGTCTGGAGGAATGATGCCTTCTGGGTAATGTTCGGCCTATTTCAAATCATTTCAACATTTGATCTTGAGAAAGTCGCTCACAGACGATGGAGAGAAAAACACTAAAGTAGATGAGAAATCAGCTCTGAAGAAGAGAAATGATATAAACTATGAGTGAAATAAATAAATAAAGCCCAAAGTCACTGGGATCGACTTCAGTCAAACGGAAGAAAATGAAAGCTTCACTTTTCATTCATTTCACTTATTCAGTTTTCAATATTCACTCCACACTTGTTGGTGATGAGATACTTCTGTAGACATAGTTGCCCTGGGGCAGACTGATGCAAGTGAGGCTTCTAATCTGCACCATCGGCCCCTCCCACCGCCCACACTCACAACACAAACATTGGCAAGTGTCTCTCTTATTAAGAACGTCTGGAGGTGATGCATTTCTGTAAACTCTATGATTAAAGGGGTTTTCCCCAGTGGAGATATATTGTAAAAGCAGCTCTTGAGGGGAAAATGAGACAGCTGTGCGCTGTCTGCATCCAGCTAAATATCATGCTATTGTTTGTTAGCTTTACCGTGACTGTAAACTCTGGCCTCTAAACGCTGTGAAAAGCACTTCTAAACTCATCACTGTGAGGCGTAAATACAGTGCCATGTGGAGTTTAGCAGACAGCACCATTAAGCATGAAACCACTTCCTGTGTGGATGCTTTGTTTTGGTAATATACATGCTGAAATATAGAATTCGAAACAACACTGTGCACAAACATAAAAATGCATGAAGCGGCAAAAAACAGAAGAGAGACAAAGAGACATTGTCATTGCTGTTCATACCGAGTCTAACTTCCCCTCCTCACGAGCTCATTCACAGTCACGTCTTGATGTTTCCGTCTTTGCTCATATCTAGCACTAAGTTGCTAATATTCCATGTCAAATATGATGTGACACGTTGGGCCAATGTATTTCTTGTCTTGTCCCACAGTGTAAATCAGTTTCCCCCTAATCAGCAGAGAACCTTATCCTCCCGCGGGGCCCTTAGGGCCCACACAGTTATTTGATAAGCACTATAACTTTCTCCAACTCAACTCGGCGCCTCTAAATATCGACCAACCAGGCGCACCATGCCGCAACACTAACCGCAATTAGCCGGATTACTGCCAGTTCCAGTCGTTTAGCTCAGTATCCAATTTCCATGCCGCGTGAACACTTAATTAAAACAAATGTGCTACAAATATATATCGGGGATCAGCAGCCTAACAGAAAACCCCCAGTGGCCAAAAGCAGTCAATGCAACGACAAGAAGATGGTAAATCAATGGTCGCTAACGCCAGAGGGACTTGATCAAGAGGACGAGGCGATGGGAGGACGGCGGGTCAGGGGAAGAGTCTCCGAGCCCGGGGACATCTATCACCTACAGGAAAAACAGCAGACTGAGGGAGACTTTCAGCTGTTCATTTCCTCCGAGGACACATCCGTTTATGTCCTGTCTCCTACACACGCTCTCTGAGGAATCTTAAAGAGGAGAGATGGATTTCTGAGTAGGTCTGTGTCAGATGGAATTGATCTTTTTCGTTTGAAAATGATTGTGTGTGAGTTTTGTCGCCGTCACAAAGCCGTGAATTCTGCTTGAGGTGGGAGGAGCTACTGCAGAGGTGGGAGGAGCTACTGCAGAGGTGGGAGGAGCTACTGCAGAGGTGGGAGGAGCTACTGCAGAGGTGGGAGGAGCTACTGCAGAGGTGGGCAAAGTACTGCATTTCATAAACTTGAGTCAAAGTGGTCTAATATTTCTACTATATAATGCAATATATACTATATAGAAGTAAAAGTAGCTCAGTCAAATTATGACTCAAGTTCTGAAATATTTGTTGCAGAAAATACTATAGTATAAAAGTACCTTTTTTACAAATCATTGTAAACTAATGTTGTGGATGATCATTTACAATTCACAATATTATGTACGTCGTACTTATGTAACTAAAATACAACTCCAGTAAAGTATGGATCCTCAAAAACTATACTTTATATACTATATATACTATACAACTACCAATACTTAAAGTAACAGTATGTAACTTTCTAGATGTAGAAAACCATACTTGGAATATTGTAGCCATAGGAACAACATTTCCATGGAAACAAGCAGAAAGATGTTAATACGTGCCTTTAAGTATATGTACTTAGTTACTGGGAGTCAGGGCCCCGAGTCCAAACTGGAAAGAACACAGCAGTTTTTTTCATTGTTGTTGAGATGTTCAATATAAGAAAGAATGTTAATAATAGTATATTGTTGTATTAAACATTTCTGGTTTGGTTAAGTAAGTTATCATTGGCCTAGCACGCAATTTTATGTTCTGTCCATAAAATGTTCCCGATTGTCTAATATAGTGGGGGCCAATGGTTCCAAGTACAAAGCAAAGAACAGAGGGGACCAAGCACAACCCTGTCACACCCCTCTTTCCATAGTCAATGA
>NW_027316389.1:38854129-38871629 GCF_026437365.1 Eucyclogobius newberryi | reverse complement strand
ACATACTCCTCAGTGTGTGTGGTTATATACATACTCCTCAGTGTGTGTGGTTATATACATACTCCTCAGTGTGTGTGGTTATATACATACTCCTCAGTGTGTGTGGTTATATACATACTCCTCAGTGTGTGTGGTTATATACATACTCCTCAGTGTGTGTGGTTATATACATACTCCTCAGTGTGTGTGGTTATATACATACTCCTCAGTGTGTGTGGTTATATACATGCTCCTCAGTGTCCATCCATCTTCGACCACTTTATCCGAGGCCGGGTCGCGGGTGCAGCAGTCTAGCCAGGGACTTCCTCCTCCCCAGACACTTCCTCTAACTCCTCCGGGGGGATCCCGAGGCGTTCCCAGGCCTGCCGAGAGACATAGTCCCTCCAGCGTGTCCTGGGTCTTCCCCGGGGCCTCTTCCCGTTAGGACATGCCTGAAACACCTCCCCAGGGAGGTGCCCAGGAGGAGCAGCGGCTCTACTCCGAGCTCCCCCCGTGTGGCCGAGCTCCTCACCCTATCTCTAAGGGAGCACCCAGCCACCCCCCGGAGGAAACTCATTTCGACCACTTGTATCCGCGATCTTGTCCTTTCGGTCACTACCCAAAGCTCATGACCATAGGTGAGGGCAGGAACGTAGACCGACCGGTAAATAGAGAGCTTTGTCTTTCGACTCAGCTCCCTCTTCAGCCGCTGCACCGATCCGCCTGTCGATCTCACGCTCCATCCTTCCCTCACTCGTGAACAAGACCCCGAGATACTTGAACTCCCCACCCACCTGGGCCATGGTTCTCCGGTCGAGAACCATGACCTCGGATTTGGAGGAGCTGATTCTCATCCCAGCTGCCTCACACTCGGCTAGTGCATGTTGCAGGTCCGGGTTTGATGGAGCCATCAGGACAACATCGTCTGCAAACAGCAGAGATGAGATCCTGTGGTCCCCAAACCGGACACCCTCCGACCCCTGACCACACCCTCCGACCCCTGACCACACCCTACGACCCCTGACCACACCGTCCGAACCCTGACTGTGTTTAGAAATTCTGTCGGGTGACGAAGGGCAGCCCTGGCGGAGTCCAACATGCACTGGGAACAGGTCTGACTTACTGCCGGCAATGAACACAGCTCCTGCTCCGGTCATACAGGGACCGGACAGCCCTGAGCAAAGGGCCCCGGACCCCGTACTCCCGGAGCACCCCCCAAAGGACACCCCGAGGGACACGGTCGAAAGCCTTCTCCATATCCACAAAGCACATGTGGACTGGTTGGGCAAACTCCCATGAACCCTCGAGCACCCGATGGAGGGTATAGAGCTGGTCCAGTGTTCCACGACCGGGACGAAAACCACTCTGCTCCTCCTGAATCCGAGGTTCCACTATCGGTTGGATTCTCCTCTCCAGAACCTGGAATACACTACACCCTACACTGTGCTATACGCTCAAAATAAACCAATCAATCAATAATTGGGCTTTCCTTTATTATTTTTTCGTTCAAAACTCCTAAATATTGATTTTAAAAGAGTATTTAATGCAACAGTATGTCGCTTTTGTTCTGCAGAATTGCTTGAAAATGGAGATACAGTACATAATTATTTTTTTTAAAAGAATGTTACATAAGCAATGACAGTGGATTTTATCCATTTTATTCCTGGCTCAGGACAGAGCAGCGTGAAATGTGGGCGAAGAGGAGCACATGACGCGACGCACAGAGCCTGGCACATGTGCGGGGTCAGTACCAGCTCATGAACGCCATCGCAACAAATCCAACATGGCGGCGAACAGACCGATCCCGCTGTTACAGCTCAGGCAATAATTTTCTCTCTTGGGTTAACCCTAACCCCTAACCTTTAACTCTAACCCCTAACCTCTAACCCTAACCCCTAACCTTTAACTCTAACCCCTAACCTCTAACCCTAACCTTTAACTCTAACCCCTAACCTCTAACCCTAACCTTTAACTCTAACCCCTAACCTCTAACCCTAACCCCTAACCTCTAACCCTAACCCCTAACCTCCAACTCTAACCTCTAACCCCTAAGCTCTAATCTCTAACCCTAACCTCTAACCCTAACCCCTAACCTTTAACTCTAACCCCTAACCTCTAACCCTAACCCCTAACCTCTAACATCTAACCCCTATCTTCTATCCCCTAACCTCTAACTCTAACCCCTAACCTCTAACTCTAACCTCTAACCCTAACCTCTAACCCGTAACCTCTAACCCTAACCACTAACCCCTATCTCCTATCCCCTAACCTCTAACCCCTATCCCCTAACCCTAACCTCTAACCCTAACTCCTAACCCCTAACCCTGACCCCTATCTCCTATCCCCTAACCTCTAACCCTAACCTCTAACCCCTAACCCTAAGTTGTTGTAGTAGTTAGGAGAAAAAATTGTAAATGTTTGCTCACCACTGTGCAATCTATAAGTTTATACAGTTTAATCTCAAAATAAAATTTGTACCCATGATGTTCTACACCACAAGCCAGGCCCTTAACTGCCATGCCCTTAACTGCCACGCCCTTAACTGCCACGCCCTTAACTGCCAGGCCCTTAACTGCCAGGCCAACACATCTGGGGATTTTTCTCTGCGGGACAGTAAATGTAAAATGTACCTCCTTCACCACCAGGTGTCGCAAAATGATGAAGACGCCTTGTCTCTAACTGCAAGTGATTTGGGCCGCCACGAGGGCCGCCACGAGGGCCGCCACGAGGGCCGCTACGAGGGCCGCCACGAGGGCCACCATATTGGACTTTGTAACTTCCGGACCAATAACTTCCAGACCGATAACTTCCGCCCCAATGGCGTTTATGAGCTAGTGCTGACCATATGTGCGGCTGCTACGCTATCATCCACCTTGAGCCGCTCCTGTGTCTGCATTTGGGCTTGAGGCACTGGATGTCCCGACCAATCACAGCGCTGTATTGTGGTTTGGGCAGAAGCCAAAGGTGAAGCGCTTCTCTGTTGTTCTGTTGTGAAACCTCCATCCCAGATAACGTGACCCAAGAGTGCTTCACATATCAATCAGGAATCTGCCATTTTAGGCTTGCCTCGCCACAGAGCTAACTCGTAACTCGTAATTGATAGAGGTTGATTAATTTGTAACTTGGCTGATATTACTGGTCATAGAGGGAACCTGGCTCATCAAATGTAACCATTAGATCTATCATTGCGTTCATATTCCCAGGGATACAAAAAAAAAAAAATCATAAGAATAAGAAGAATACATTTAATTAAAAAGGGTCCAAATACTTTGTGCTCGTCTCTCGGGTTGAAGAGCTTGAGGCAGAGCAGCACATTTCAAGCTCGTCAGCTCATTTCCTGTCAGAGGCTCAGCAACAGGAAGTTCCTGTTCCTCCGGCTTGACGGCTCTTGGGCCGGAAGTCAGGAATCAGGAAGAATCGAGTCAGACTAGAGTGGAAGCTTAAAATGATACAAGAAAGAAACCTCTCGTCGGCTGGACCTGAGTCTTGAGTCTTCCAAAAGAACCACGACTTGTTCAGCAAAACCATGAAATCCAGGTCAAAGGTGTCCACAGCCATGGACACTTGGTCATTATTCAATCCAAAATGCTTCTTGGTGGATCAAAATAGATTAGTCCAAGTTAGAAACGACTCCACTGGAAGAATTCGCCTTTTGTGTTTTCATGATCCTCCAACAGTCAGAAGAAGAACATGGCTGTGAAGAGTACTGTTTTTGTTGCCCGGAGCCAATCAGAGACCTGTGTTAAGTCATGTGATCCAGCGGAATCTGCCTAGTGACAGATGACTTGCTGGTCTGAACTACAAAGCTGGATCACTTTCTATCGAGCAGATCTCTATCTAACAGGCCCTGAACTGAACCTGCTCTGGACCAGGTGAAGCTGTCAAATAAAACGAGAAGACGACTCTTCGACCAATCAAGGATGAGCTGCTGAGAGCTCGTCTCTGGTTGGTCAAGCAGAGAAATGAGGAAATGCCGAAGTGACAGTGGCAAGGCAAGGCAAGTTTATTTGTAGAGCACATTTCATACACAAGGCAATTCAAAGTGCTTCACAGAGCAGGAAAAATGCATTCAAATCACAAAGAAATTACAGAAATACAATAAAATTAACTAAATTAAAAATTATCAATCCAACTGATTTTCTAAACTAATAAAATCACAAACAAAAGAGAAGAGTGCAAAGAAAAAATCCTTTCAGTCATATGCGCAGCTAAACAAAACTGTTTTTAGCTTAGATTTGAACATTGTCAGAGTAGAAGCCTGTCTCACATCTTCAGGAAGACTGTTCCAGATTTTAGCTGCATAAAACTGAAACGCAGATTCCCCATGTTTAGTCCTGACTCTGGGCACCAGCAGGAGGCCGGCCCCTGAGGTCCTCAGAGTCCGAGATGGTTCATATGGCACTAACATATCCAAGATGTACTTTGGTGCTAGGCCATGGAGAGACTTGTACATAAGCAGAGCTGCTTTAAAGTCTCTTCTCTGAGCCACAGGGGGCAGTGCAGAGACCTGAGAACAGGACTAATGTGCTCATACTTCCTGGTTCTGGTCAGGACCCGAGCAGCAGCGTTCTGGATGTACTGCAGCTGTTTTACAACTCGTTTGGAGAGACCAGTGAGCAGGCCGTTACAGTAGTCTAATCTACTGGAGACAAACGCATGGATAAGTCTCTCTAAATCTGGTTTTGACACTATATTTTTGATTTTGGCAATGTTTTTTAGATGGTAAAAAACTGCTGATGTTATTGATTTGACGTGGCTATTAAAGTTCAAGTCTGAGTCCATTATTACCCCCAGATTTCTAATTTGGTTTGTAGGTTTTAGAGCGAGACTCTGGAGGTGACACTAACACTTTCTCTTTGTTTCTGTGGGCCATAAACGATTATTTCAGTCTTGT
Source organism: Eucyclogobius newberryi (assembly GCF_026437365.1). NCBI lineage: Eukaryota > Metazoa > Chordata > Actinopteri > Gobiiformes > Gobiidae > Eucyclogobius > Eucyclogobius newberryi. The sequence continues at coordinate 38,866,756 of NW_027316389.1, read as the reverse complement.
CTGAGTTCAGCTGGAGAAAGTTGTTTTGCATCCACAAACTGATCTGTTGGATGCAGTGACAGAATCCACTGGTCCATAGTCACCTGCCGATAGTGAAACATAGATCTGAGTGTCGTCTGCATCATTGTGATAGGACACATTTTCACTGCGTATCAACTGACCCAACGGCAGCATGTAGAGGTTGAACAGAAGGGGACCCAGGACTGACCCTTGGGGCACTCCACAGGTCAGGGTCATGTGGTCTGAGACACAGCTACCAATTTCAACAAAGTACTTCCTGTCTTCCAGATAGGACCTTAACCAGTTTAGGGCAGTGCCAGTGATGCCCACCCAGTCCTCTAGTCTCTGTAAGAGGATCCCATGATCGACAGTGTCAAAAGCAGCACTCAGATCTAACAGAATTAAGACTGAGGCTTTGCCCGTGTCAGTGTTCAGGCGGATGTCATTTGTCACCTTGACAAGAGCAGACTCAGTGCTGTGCTGAGGTCTAAAACCTGACTGAAAACCATCAAATGAGTTGTTTATTAAGAGGAAATCTGTGAGCTGTTGGTAAACAACCTTTTCAAAGACTTTGCCCCAAAATGGTAGATTAGAGATGGGCCGGTAATGACTCAGTACTGCGGCATCAAGACTGCCCTTCTTTAGGAGAGGCTTTATGACCGCAGTTTTCAAAGACATTGGGAATGTTCCAGATTGAAGCGACATGTTAACTATGTGAGTGAATGGTGCTAACAAACTGTTCAGCACAGACTTTAGAAATTTGGTGGGTAACACATCAAGGCAGCATGTAGATGAACTCAGACTGGTGATGATCTCATGGACAGTTTTGTCAGTTACTGGTGCAAAGTGAGTTAGCTCTAAGTGTCTTGGTGGTTTTAGGGTAATTTTTTGTATTGTGGGATTTATAGCATTTTTAATGCCCTGAACTTTGTCATTAAAGAATAATGCAAACTCATTACACTTGGATGTGGAAATGAGTTCTAACGGCAGCTGAGCTGGAGGGTTTGTTAATCTGTTTACTGTGGCAAACAGGACACGCGAGTTGTTACTGCAGCTTCCAATTATTTCAGAAAAATATCTTTCCCTAGTTCTACATAAGATTAGCTTGTACATGTTCAGCTTTTCTTTGTAAATCTCTTTTTGAACCTGGTGCTTTGACTTGCGCCATTTCCGTTCGGCCCTGCGGCACTCCCTTTTCTGTGCCCTGACCGAATCATCATTTCTCCACGGCGCCTTCTGCTTATTTTTAACCATTTTAGCCTTTATAGGGGCGATGGTGTCCAGAACATTCAAAACACTAGATGTAACAGAGTTCAACAAATCATTTACATTAGAACATGAGACATTTTCAAAGTTTATCATTTCCATAAACAGTGCACCTGTGCCATCACTTATGTGTCTCCTCTGAACAACTGCAGGACCAACCGGAGGTTTGGGAGAAACAGACAGGTCAAAGAAGACACAGAAATGATCAGACAGAGCAACATCGATCACATTAACATTTGAAATATTTACCCCCTTTGTAATTATGAGATCTAGAGTGTGTCCTTTGCTGTGGGTGGGGCCTCTCACATGCTGAGTAAGACTGAAGGTTTCAAGGACAGCATCAAGCTCTTTAGCGTTTCTGTCACAAATATTATCAACATGCACATTGAAATCACCTGTAATGACCAAACCATCAAAGTCTGTGCATACGACTGAAAGCATCTCAGTAAAATCATCAATAAAACTTTGGCAGTGCTGGAGAGGCTTGTATAAAACAATGAAGAGAATGGATGGAGACCGTTTTAGCTCCATTTTAAAGGATACATACTCAAATGATGAAAACACCCCAAAAGACAACCTGCGGGTAATTATTTCATCTCTAAAGACAGCACAGACTCCACCCCCTTTTTTGTTTTCTCGTGTTTCAGATTCAAACTTAAAGTTGGGTGGAGCAGATTCTATCAGAACTACATTTCCTGTGTTTTTGTCAAGTCATGTTTCAGTTAAAAACATAAAATCAAGATTATAAGAAGAAATTAAATTATTAATTAAGAGAGATTTGTTACATAAGGATCTGAAATTTAGCACAGCAAGTTTCAGACTAGTTTCAGTGAGACTGGGCTTTATCTTTTCACAGGGAATATGAATCACATTTCTCAGATTGGGCCTGACTCGCATTTTGTTTTTCCATCTCTGTGATGATGTGACTACAGAAATAGCACTAGGGGGGGCTCTTTTTACATAGCGCCCCGGGTTGGTTTTATTTTTAATGTGACAATAAGTCCCGGCAACGTTGAGACCCAGTGCATCCTAGCTATGGGAGATACCAGGTGAAAGGCGAGGTTGGATGGGTGGTGGGGCTTTTGTAGCCAAGGAGAGTTTGGGACCAGGTGAGAGGCGAGGGGGGATGGGTGGTGGGGCTTTTGTTGGTGTAGTCGGCTTGTGCAGGGAAGACATAGCCCTTGCTATATTGGGCGTGAGTGGAGCCATCTTAATGCCTGATTTGATCAGACTTTCAAAATGGCTGGGAAAGCCCATGGGTGAGAGTGGAGATGAGAAGGAGAATGATGAATCTTTAGTGGGAGTAGATGTTGCAGGGGGAACCCAGGGCTGGTGTGAAGGCAGGGGCGATGACAGGGATGTTGTTGGGCTTGTCACAGATGGGTCCAGGGCCTTTGAAGATTGTTCCTTTGCTGGAGGTGGTGGAGGTGAATGCGGAGCTGCTGGAGCTGAATCCTTTGCTGGTGGTGGTGGAGCAGCTGCTGATGAATCCTTTGGTGGAGGCTGAGGTTGTGGTGCTTTTGATGTTGAAACATTGGCTCGGTCTCGGGCTGATGGAGCAGGAATTCTTCTCTCATTCCTCTCTTCTCTAACTATCTGCTCAGGACCCTGTCCAGGCCCAGTCCAATGCCTCAGAGCGTGGAGCAGGTTCTCTGTCAGCACCCTCACTCCACCTCTGCATAGGTGGGGGCCATTTCTCTTAAACAGGTCCTCTCGTTTCCAGAATAGATAGAAGTTCTCAATGTAGTGTAGTCCTCTTGGGGAACACTCTTTGGACAGCCATGTGTTCAGCTGAAGAAGCCGGCTAAACTTGTTTATCCTCCTGTCGATGTTTGGAAGAGGTCCACTTATGAATGTTTTGATTTCCATTTTATCAAGCACGTCGAATAACTTCAAGAAGTCTTTTTTCAAAACTTCAGTCTGTTCCCGCCGCATGTCCACTGCACCCACGTGCACAATCAGCTGTTTAGCTCCTCCATGCTTAGCCATAATATTTGGAAGGAGTGACGTTATCTCAGAAACAGTGGCGCTTGGAAAAGAATGTGTGTTTATCTTTTCATGCGTCACGTGACTTATCGCGCCGTCCCCAACTAAAACAATCTGCGTGACCTTGGCTCCTGGCACAGATCCTCCTCGCTGTATTTTGGCCACGTCATCTTTCCTTTTTTCATTTAATTCCATCTCTGAAAGTGGTAAAAATCTGTTGGTGAGCTGTATTTTAGGCGACTTCACGTTATCTTTGTATCGTTTAGGCTTTGCTCCAAGTTTGTTCCAAGAAACAGCCTGGTCTTTCTGGTTTTTAGACAGTTTTGGAAACGACACAGAGTCACTGCGGTTTAGGTTGAAAGTAGCAGTTTTTCTTGTAAAAAGTGTGCTCTTCTTACCATCGGTTGACACAGGAATGGTATCGTGAAGAACTTTTTCAGATTCCAAAACAAATATCCGTGTTTTCAGCTCATTAATTTCTTGTTGATATTTCCGACAGCGTTCACAGTCTTTCTCCCTTCTTCTCCCGGACATGTCGCTGGCGTCAGATATGTCGTTAAAACTGGAAAAATGTTCTTAAAATCCTTGGTTTACTTGAAAAAGTCTAAAGCAAAAATGTTTGGAAGACAAAAACTGATTAAAAAGCAAAATAAATAAGGAAAACAGCGATAGCAAGCGGAGCGAGCAAAAAAGCGTGTGCACTCTTCGGAAGCAGAGGTAGTGCGTCAAAGAACATGGATCTCTAAAGAGCAGAAATCATTTTAAATAGGCTACACTTCCATTATGCAGGTGAAGAATAGTCCCAACAGGTGCGCTCGTGTTAAACTCCGCCCCGTCTGGATGATCGACGAAAGTGTCCAATGAGAGCGCAGAATAATGCCCAGCCGCCTCGCGCAGACCAATAGGCTTCAACCGGAAACATCTCCGATTGGATCTGCGCAGTTTTTGCTTCTCTTGAACGTTATCTTTACCTTAACAGTCATATCAAATCAATAACATCAGCAGCTTTTTACCATCTAAAAACATTGCCAAAATCAAAAATATAGTGTCTAAACCAGATTTGGAGAGACTTATCCATGTGTTTGTCTCCAGTAGATTAGACTGTAACGGCCGCTCACTGGTCTCTCCAAACGAGCTGTAAAACAGCTGCAGTTCATCCAGAACGCTGCTGCTCGGGTCCTGACTAGAACCAGGAAGTACCATCACATTAGTCCTGACTAGAACCAGGAAGTACCATCACATTAGTCCTGACTAGAACCAGGAAGTACCATCACATTAGTCCTGACTAGAACCAGGAAGTACCATCACATTAGTCCTGACTAGAACCAGGAAGTACCATCACATTAGTCCTGACTAGAACCAGGAAGTACTATCACATTAGTCCTGACTAGAACCAGGAAGTACCATCACATTAGTCCTGACTAGAACCAGGAAGTACCATCACATTAGTCCTGACTAGAACCAGGAAGTATGATCACATTAGTCCTGACTAGAACCAGGAAGTACCATCACATTAGTCCTGTTCTCAGGTCTCTGCACTGCCCCCTGTGGCTCAGAGAAGAGACTTTAAAGCAGCTCTGCTTGTGGACAAGTCTCTCCATGGCCTAGCACCAAAGTACATCTCAGACGAGTTAGTGTCATATGAACCATCTCAGACTCTGAGGACCTCAGGGACCGGCCTCCTGCTGGTGCCAGAGTCAGGACTAAACATGGACCGGCCTCCTGCTGGTGCCAGAGTCAGGACTAAACATGGACCGGCCTCCTGCTGGTGCCAGAGTCAGGACTAAACATGGACCGGCCTCCTGCTGGTGCCAGAGTCAGGACTAAACATGGACCGGCCTCCTGCTGGTGCCAGAGTCAGGACTAAACATGGACCGGCCTCCTGCTGGTGCCAGAGTCAGGACTAAACATGGACCGGCCTCCTGCTGGTGCAAGAGTCAGGACTAAACATGGACCAGCCTCCTGCTGGTGCCAGAGTCAGGATTAAACATGGACCGGCCTCCTGCTGGTGCCAGAGTCAGGACTAAACATGGACCGGCCTCCTGCTGGTGCCAGAGTCAGGACTAAACATGGACCGGCCTCCTGCTGGTGCAAGAGTCAGGACTAAACATGGACCGGCCTCCTGCTGGTGCCAGAGTCAGGACTAAACATGGACCGGCCTCCTGCTGGTGCCAGAGTCAGGACTAAACATGGACCGGCCTCCTGCTGGTGCCAGAATCAGGACTAAACATGGACCGGCCTCCTGCTGGTGCCAGAGTCAGGACTAAACATGGACCGGCCTCCTGCTGGTGCCAGAGTCAGGACTAAACATGGACCGGCCTCCTGCTGGTGCCAGAGTCAGGACTAAACTGAAGATGTGAGACAGGTTCTACTCTGACAATGTTCAAATCTAAGCTAAAAAACAGTTTTGTTTAGCTGTGTTTGACTGACAGGATTTTTCTTTGCACTCTTCTCTTTTATGTTTGTGATTTCATTAGTTTAGACAATAAGTTGGGCTGATTTAAAAAGGATATAAAAAGGAGTTGGAAAACACGTTACCCTTTGTGGCTAGGTGTTTTTTTTTTTTTTTATCTAGTTCATTTTATTATCTTTCTGTTTCTGTCATTTCTTTGTGATTTTAATGCATTTTTCCTGCTGTGAAGCACTTTGAATTGCCTTGTGTATGAAATGTGCTCCACAGATAAACTTGCCTTTACCTGCTATTTCCATTTCTAATGGTCTGATTGGTCGGCTAGACTGACCCCGCCCCCTGCTCCGTGTGTCATAAAATCACTTCAGATGTATGAACACTTCAGAGGGTTAATACATTTCATCAGTTTAGGAGAAACCACATTGTTGAGCAGCACTTGAGTCTGAATCCTCCTCGTCACTGAAGCTCGGCCTCTTAAAGCTAAGACGGCACTTCCTGGATTCACCGGCCGATACGGCGCAGGACCGACCCGTTTACTTTGTATTCCCGCGTTTACTGGCGGCGTACACAGGCCTTAGCGACTGTAGATTCTGTTTTATGTATTCAGCTGCCTCCCCTCCGCTGCATGTGGAGCCGCTTAAATAAACCATCACAGGCCCAGCTGCAACAACAGCCGATCGATGTGAGGCAGGCCCGCACCGAGCTCCAGCACGGCCCCGGAGCTCGCCGCCTCCGCCCTGCGCCGCCTCCGCCCTGCGCCGCTCCACACCGCTGCACGGCTCCACACTGCTGCACGGCTCCAGCAGGTGGGAGGGACGCTAATTTGCCATGAGGCTTGTGTGTGCCTGCCCGCCCGCACAACAACTGTAACCGGTCCCTCCCCCCGACGGGGCCCATGTGTGTTCTCCGGGATCGGCCGCTGTATAAACAATCGACTCCCCGCCTTCCACAACATCTGGGAACTTTCAAGTGCCGCGGCGCAAGCAAATAGCCAGGGACTTGTTAGTTTCTGATTAGACTTTAAACAAGTCATCATGGCTGCTGGAGTTTGTCTCTGCAGGCGAGAGGAGGCGGCGCGGGAGAATCACGCGGCACAGATGCTTATCTCGCTGCCGTGGTTACGAGTGATGGGCAGGCTGCCTCTTTTCAAACATTCAGCTCTTTTTGGATTAGATCCCAGTGACTAATCATCTAGAACATTAGATCAAATCATTTAGCTAAATATAATCCTCTTGATATGAAAGCAGTGGGTGTGATGTGAAGAGGGATCACATTATGAGAGAGAAAACCTTGGACCACATTTAAAACCTCTGGAATTCAACAAATATTGCTCAGATGACTATTTGAAACTTTTTCAACAATCCTCCTTTTCTGTCCACATTTTAAGCTTAGAATAGATCCGAAACATGATTAGATCGTCATTTTGCATTTTGCACTTTGTAAACCATAATGTTAATCGCTTATTTACAGAAACACTGTGTGATATTTTAGAACTGAACATTTGTCACTCGTTTGTCAAATAATCCCATTTACGTAGAGGATGTGGGCGGGGCTAGGGGGTAGGTGACAACAGGACTGCAGCCTCAGTTACAGAGGAAACACTGCTGTGACAGGGGTCAATGAAACAGCAGATGTCCATTCTGTCCTTCCATGGGGACGAGGGCCTGATATGTCCACTCTGTCCTTCCATGGGGACGAGGGCTGGATATGTCCACTCTGTCCTTCAATGGGGACGAGGGCCTGATATGTCCACTCTGTCCTTCCATGGGGACGAGGGCCTGATATGTTCACTCTGTCCTTCCATGGGGACGAGGGCCTGATATGTTCACTCTGTCCTTCCATGGGGACGAGGGCCTGATATGTCCACTCTGTCCTTCCTCCTTCCATGGGGACGAGGGCCGGATATGTCCACTCTGTCCTTCCTCCTTCCATGGGGACGAGGGCCTGATATGTTCACTCTGTCCTTCCATGGGGACGAGGGCCTGATATGTTCACTCTGTCCTTCCATGGGGACGAGAGCCTGATATGTTCACTCTGTCCTTCCATGGGGACGAGGGCCTGATATGTTCACTCTGTCCTTCCATGGGGACGAGGGCCTGATATGTTCACTCTGTCCTTCCATGGGGACGAGGGCCTGATATGTTCACTCTGTCCTTCCATGGGGACGAGGGCCTGATATGTTCACTCTGTCCTTCCATGGGGACGAGAGCCTGATATGTCCACTCTGTCCTTCCATGGGGACGAGGGCCTGATATGTCCACTCTGTCCTTCCATGGGGACGAGGGCCTGATATGTTCACTCTGTCCTTCCATGGGGACGAGGGCCTGATATGTTCACTCTGTCCTTCCATGGGGACGAGGGCCTGATATGTCCACTCTGTCCTTCCATGGGGACGAGGGCCTGATATGTCCATTCTGTCTTTCCATGGGGACGAGGGCCTGATATGTCCACTCTGTCCTTCCATGGGAACGAGGGCCTGGTATGTCCATTCTGTCTTTCCATGGGGACGAGGGCCTGATATGTCCACTCTGTCCTTCCATGGGGACGAGGGCCTGGTATGTCCACTCTGTCCTTCCATGGGGACGAGGGCCTGATATGTCCACTCTGTCCTTCCATGGGGACGAGGGCCTGATATGTCCATTCTGTCTTTCCATGGGGACGAGGGCCTGATATGTCCACTCTGTCCTTCCATGGGGACGAGGGCCTGGTATGTCCACTCTGTCCTTCCATGGGGACGAGGGCCTGAAATGTCCACTCTGTCCTTCCATGGGGACGGTGTCCAAACCAATGCCTCTTTATGAATCTATAGTAAATGATGTAGCTAATATAGCCACTAGTAAAATAACAATAGTACAGTTCTTCTCATTCTTTTCACCATCTTCACTCATTTTAACCCTCTAAAAGTCCAAAACCCGCTCCAGTCTGGCTCATGTAAACTAACTTTGAGATTTGCTTAATGCATCTCAGCCCAGATCACACTCTCTGCTCTCGAGCACCTGCAGGTTCAAGTCTGCAAATCCGCCCGCGAGACGTCTAAGCCAATTACAGCGGCAGGCCAAAGGGTTAACCTCATCATGTGTGTTTCCCATGCACACGCTGGCTCCTCCCCCAGGACACAACACGGCCGCTGGGTTTGTCTCCGTCCTCCATTCAGATCACAGAGGACGGGCCAGAGGAGAGTGTCCAAGTCCAACGGACAAACAGTTCATGACATTCTTACATTTGTTGATTCTTTTGTGGTTTAGTGTCAAGTCTGAATTAGATAATATGCAATGGCTGAAGCCATTGCGAGTGTCTGCGTTCTTGTGTAAAAGTACAACATGTGTGTAAGAGTACTACATGTGTGTAAGTAGTACTGGTGGTACTACTTAAGATAAAAAAGTCCGATTTAATTGACAACAAATTACATTGAAGCCGCGGTAGCGGCGATGATGGCTCTCGCCTTCCCACACGACCGCCTTCCCGCACGACCGCCTTCCCACACGACCGCCTTCCCGCACGACCGCCTTCCCGCACGACCGCCTTCCCGCACGACCGCCTTCCCGCACGACCGCCTTCCCGCACGACCGCCTTCCCGCCCGACCATGTTTTCTGCTGCGTTTTGCGGCAGACCAAACGGAGCTCAGTAATTCACCGTTGATGATTGCGTAGTTTGCGATTCAAATAGTAGTTTGTCCTGACAAATTGCAAGATTGTGCTGAACGCAGACCTGAGCAGGGAGAAAGTGAGAGAGCCAAAGTGACCTGTGACTTTTCATTGATGTTCAGGGCGTCAAAAATACCCGAGTTGTGGCAGAAAGAATAAAGTCTAAAGAATAATAATTCCAATGCCCCATTCATTTCAATGGGGAAAAAGTACTAATACTTTTGAAAATACTGCAAAAAGTACAAGTTGTTCAAATGTCAGAAGTAAGAGCAATAATGAGACAGTGAAAGCAATTGTAAAGAGGTATCACTTGTTGAAATCCGGCTGGTCCATGTTTAGTCCTGACTCTGGCACCAGCAGGAGGCCGGCCCCTGAGAACAGGACTAATGTGATGGTACTTCCTGGTTCTAGTCAGGACTAATGTGATGGTACTTCCTGGTTCTAGTCAGGACTAATGTGATGGTACTTCCTGGTTCTAGTCAGGACTAATGTGATGGTACTTCCTGGTTCTAGTCAGGACCCGAGCAGCAGCGTTCTGGATGAACTGCAGCTGTTTTACAGCTCGTTTGGAGAGACCAGTGAGCGGCCGTTACAGTCTAATCTACTGGAGACAAACACATGGATAAGTCTCTCCAAATCTGGTTTAGACACTATATTTTTGATTTTGGCAATGTTTTTTAGATGGTAAAAAGCTGCTGATGTTATTGATTGGATGTGTCTGTTAAAGTTCAAGTCTGAGTCCATTATTACCCCCAGATTTCTAACTTGGTTTGTAGGTTTTAGAGCGAGACTCTGGAGGTGACACTAACACTTTCTCTTTGTTTCTGTGACAAAGACGATGATTTCAGTCTTGTCTGAGTTCAGCTGGAGAAAGTTCTGCCTCCACACACTGATCTGTTGGATGCAGTGACAGAATCCACTGGTCCATAGTCACCTGCGACAGTGAAACACAGATCTGACTCGTCTGCATCATTTTGATAGGACACATATTCACTGTGTATCAGCTGACCTAACGGCAGCATGTAGAGGTTGAACAGAAGAGGACCCAAGACTGACCCTTGGGGCACTCCACAGGTCAGGGGCATGTGGTCTGAGACACAAAGTACTTCCTGTCTTCCAGATAGGACCTTAACCAGTTTAGGGCAGTGCCAGTGATGCCCACCCAGTCCTCTAGTCTCTGTAAGAGGATCCCATGATCGACAGTGTCAAAAGCAGCATCAGATCAAACAGAATTAAGACTGAGGCTTTGCCCGTGTCAGTGTTCAGGCGGATGTCATTAGTCACCTTGACAACAGCAGTCTCAGTGTGATGAGGTCTAAAACCTGAAAAAAACATCAAATGAGTTGTTTATTAGGAGGAAATCTGTGATTGTTGTAAACAACCTTTTCAAGGATGTCAATATAGACATATATTTCATCAGCATTAAACCTACTAAAAGCCTGCAAAAATAGTCAATCTGATCAGGTTCAAAACACTGGCTTAATAATATGAACATTTAAATCAAAAAAGGTCTTTGAATTATTCACATGAATGTGCAAAGTCTTCAATCAAAAATAGACTTTATTAGAGTGTGGGCAAAACAAGCAGTGAGTTTCCTCTGAAACATGTTTCACCTCCAGGATCTCAGACGCTGACTTCTCATTGGACAATTAGAATAAATTCCGTTCCCTAAATCATCACCAGACTCACTTATAGCCTTTCTGCCTCAAACTATGTTCATTATAACTGCGTGTTTACATTAGCATGTCAGGGCAAGAGAGCGTTTCTTCTCTATATAATGCAGCCAGAAGATGGCGCTCTAACTGATGCAATCCCTCAGGATTTATGTTAAAGTACTAGGCAAGGCAAGGCAAGTTTATTTGTAGAGCACATTTCATACACAAGGCAATTCAAAGTGCTTCACAGCAGGAAAAATGCATTCAAATCACAAAGAAATTACAGAAACAGAAATACAATAAAATTAACTAAATAAAAAATTATCAATCCAACTGATTTTCTAAACTAATAAAATCACAAACAAAAGAGAAGAGTGCAAAGATAAAAATTAACTACAATAAAATTAACTAAATTAAAAATTATCAATCCAACTGATTTTCTAAACTAATAAAATCACAAACAAAAGAGAAGAGTGCAAAGAAAAAATCCTTTCAGTCATATGCGCAGCTAAACAAAACTGTTTTTAGCTTAGATTTGAACATTGTCAGAGTAGAAGCCTGTCTCACATCTTCAGGAAGACTGTTCCAGATTTTAGCTGCATAAAACTGAAACGCAGATTCCCCATGTTTTGTCCTGACTCTGGGCACCAGCAAGAGGCCGGTCCCTGAGGTCCTCAGAGTCCGAGATGGTTCATATGGCACTAACATATCCAAGATGTACTTTGGTGCTAGGCCATGGAGAGACTTGTACACAAGCAGAGCTGCTTTAAAGTCTATTCTCTGAGCCACAGGGAGCCAGTGCAGAGACCTGAGAACAGGACTAATGTGATCATACTTCCTGGTTCTAGTCAGGACCCGAGCAGCAGCGTTCTGGATGTACTGCAGCTGTTTTACAACTCGTTTGGAGAGACCAGTGAGCAGGCCGTTACAGTAGTCTAATCTACTGGAGACAAACGCGTGGATAAGTCTCTCTAAATCTGGTTTTGACACTATATTTTTGATTTTGGCAATGTTTTTTAGATGGTAAAAAACTGCTGATGTTATTGATTTGACGTGGCTATTAAAGTTCAAGTCTGAGTCCATTATTACCCCCAGATTTCTAATTTGGTTTGTAGGTTTTAGAGCGAGACTCTGGAGGTGACACTAACACTTTCTCTTTGTTTCTGTGGGCCAAAAACGATGATTTCAGTCTTGTCTGAGTTCAGCTGGAGAAAGTTGTTTTGCATCCACAAACTGATCTGTTGGATGCAGTGACAGAATCCACTGGTCCATAGTCACCTGCCGATAGTGAAACATAGATCTGAGTGTCGTCTGCATAATTGTGATAGGACACATTTTCACTGCGTATCAACTGACCCAACGGCAGCATGTAGAGGTTGAACAGAAGAGGACCCAGGACTGACCCTCGGGGCACTCCACAGGTCAGGGTCATGTGGTCTGAGACACAGCTACCAATTTCAACAAAGTACTTCCTGTCTTCCAGATAGGACCTTAACCAGTTTAGGGCAGTGCCAGTGATGCCCACCCAGTCCTCTAGTCTCTGTAAGAGGATCCCATGATCGACAGTGTCAAAAGCAGCACTCAGATCTAACAGAATTAAGACTGAGGCTTTGCCCGTGTCAGTGTTCAGGCGGATGTCATTTGTCACCTTGACAAGAGCAGTCT
>NW_027316389.1:38811629-38846629 GCF_026437365.1 Eucyclogobius newberryi | reverse complement strand
CAGCGTTCCTCCAGTGTTCCTCCAGTGTTCCTCCAGTGTTCCTCCAGTGTTCCTCCAGTGTTCCTCCAGCGTTCCTCCAGCGTTCTTCCAGTGTTCCTCCAGTGTTCCTCCAGTGTTCTTCCTCCAGTGCTCCTCCAGTGTTCCTCCAGTGTTCCTCCAGTGTTCCTCCAGTGTTCCTCCAGTGCTCCTCCAGTGTTCTTCCAGTGTTCCTCCAGTGTTCCTCCAGTGCTCCTCCAGTGTTCCTCCAGTGCTCCTCCACTGTTCCTCCAGTGTTCCTCCAGTGTTCCTCCAGTGTTCCTCCAGCGTTCCTCCAGCGTTCTTCCAGTGTTCCTCCAGTGTTCCTCCAGTGTTCCTCCAGTGCTCCTCCAGTGTTCTTCCAGTGTTCCTCCAGTGTTCCTCCAGTGCTCCTCCAGTGTTCCTCCAGTGCTCCTCCAGCGTTCCTCCAGCATTTCTCCAGCGTTCCTCCAGCGTTCCTCCAGCGTTCCTCCAGTGTTCCTCCAGCGTTCCTCCAGTGTTCCTCCAGTGTTCCTCCAGTGTTCCTCGAGTGTTCCTCCAGTGTTCCTCCAGCGTTCCTCCAGCGTTCTTCCAGTGTTCCTCCAGTGTTCCTCCAGTGTTCCTCCAGTGCTCCTCCAGTGTTCTTCCAGTGTTCCTCCAGTGTTCCTCCAGTGTTCCTCCAGTGTTCCTCCAGTGCTCCTCCAGTGTTCTTCCAGTGTTCCTCCAGTGTTCCTCCAGTGCTCCTCCAGTGTTCCTCCAGTGCTCCTCCACTGTTCCTCCAGTGTTCCTCCAGTGTTCCTCCAGTGTTCCTCCAGCGTTCCTCCAGCGTTCTTCCAGTGTTCCTCCAGTGTTCCTCCAGTGTTCCTCCAGTGTTCTTCCAGTGTTCCTCCAGTGTTCCTCCAGTGTTCTTCCAGTGTTCCTCCAGTATTCCTCCAGTGCTCCTCCAGTGTTCCTCCAGTGTTCCTCCAGTGTTCCTCCAGTGCTCCTCCAGTGTTCTTCCAGTGTTCCTCCAGTGCTCCTCCACTGTTCCTCCAGTGTTCCTCCAGTGTTCCTCCAGTGTTCCTCCAGCGTTCCTCCAGCGTTCTTCCAGTGTTCCTCCAGTGTTCCTCCAGTGTTCCTCCAGTGCTCCTCCAGTGTTCTTCCAGTGTTCCTCCAGTGTTCCTCCAGTGTTCTTCCAGTGTTCCTCCAGTATTCCTCCAGTGCTCCTCCAGTGTTCCTCCAGTGTTCCTCTGCCTCTGCTGTGGAGGAACAATCACATTCAGACTATATTTCTGTACATTTCAGATCCAGTGGAAAGCACAGTTTGATACAGATGTTTTTTTGTGTAACATTTATTTCATCATTGCTTTTATGATAAAGCTTGAACTGCACAACAGAGACGACAATCTCTGTTGTGCAGATTCAAGGCAAACGTTTCTCTGCATTGACAACATTCAAGTTTGTAAAATGAACTCTTACTGAGAAACTGGATCAGCATGAACTCACCTGTGAGGGGACTTAGACTGTTAATTGCTTTGACCATGATCCTAATTTCCATAATTTTCATCACAATAATTCTTAAACCTCTGGTCCATGAAAATCATGTGATATTGAAAATGTATTTCTTGTTTTATGATTAGCCTCTACTTGAATATGCTCAGATTTACCTGGACATGTTCAGAGCTCTTAGTATCAACTCATATCTAATGTAGTATTAACTCATATCTAATGTTGTAATAACTCATATCTAATGTAGTATCAACTCATATCTAATGTAGTATTAACTCATATCTAATGTAGTATTAACTCATATCTAATGTAGTATTAACTCATATCTAATGTAGTATTAACTCATATCTAATGTAGTATCAACTCATATCTAATGTTGTATTAACTCATATCTAATGTTGTAATAACTCATATCTAATGTAGTATCAACTCATATCTAATGTAGTATTAACTCTTATCTAATGTTGTAATAACTCATATCTAATGTAGTATTAACTCATATCTAATGTAGTATCAACTCATATCTAATGTAGTATTAACTCATATCTAATGTAGTATTAACTCATATCTAATGTAGTATTAACTCATATCTAATGTTGTAATAACTCATATCTAATGTAGTATTATCTCATATCTAATGTTGTAATAACTCATATCTAATGTTGTAATAACTCATATCTAATGTAGTATTAACTCATATCTAATGTAGTATTAACTCATATCTAATGTTGTAATAACTCATATCTAATGTAGTATTAACTCATATCTAATGTTGTAATAACTCATATCTAATGTAGTATCAACTCATATCTAATGTAGTATTAACTCATATCTAATGTAGTATCAACTCATATCTAATGTTGTAATAACTCATATCTAATGTAGTATTAACTCATATCTAATGTAGTATTAACTCATATCTAATGTAGTATTAACTCTTATCTAATGTTGTAATAACTCATATCTAATGATGTAGTATTAACTCATATCTAATGTAGTATCAACTCATATCTAATGTAGTATTAACTCATATCTAATGTAGTATCAACTCATATCTAATGTAGTATTAACTCATATCCAATGTAGTAATAACTCATATCTAATGTAGTATCAACTCATATCTAATGTAGTATTAACTCATATCTAATGTAGTATTAACTCATCTCTAATGTTGTAATAACTCATATCTAATGTAGTATCAACTCATATCTAATGTAGTATTAACTCATATCTAATGTAGTATTAACTCATATCTAATGTTGTAATAACTCATATCTAATGTAGTATCAACTCATATCTAATGTAGTATTAACTCATCTCTAATGTTGTAATAACTCATATCTAATGTAGTATCAACTCATATCTAATGTAGTATTAACTCATATCTAATGTAGTACTAACTCATATCTAATGTTGTATTAACTCATATCTAATGTAGTATTAACTCATATCTAATGTAGTATTAACTCATATCTAATGTAGTATCAACTCATATCTAATGTAGTATTAACTCATATCTAATGTAGTATTAACTCATATCTAATGTAGTATTAACTCATCTCTAATGTTGTAATAACTCATATCTAATGTAGTATCAACTCATATCTAATGTAGTATTAACTCATATCTAATGTAGTATTAACTCATATCTAATGTTGTAATAACTCATATCTAATGTAGTATCAACTCATATCTAATGTAGTATTAACTCATCTCTAATGTTGTAATAACTCATATCTAATGTAGTATCAACTCATATCTAATGTAGTATTAACTCATATCTAATGTAGTACTAACTCATATCTAATGTTGTATTAACTCATATCTAATGTAGTATTAACTCATATCTAATGTAGTATTAACTCATATCTAATGTTGTATTAACTCATATCTAATGTTGTAATAACTCATATCTAATGTAGTAATAACTCATATCTAATGTAGTATTAACTCATATCTAATGTAGTATTAACTCATATCTAATGTAGTACTAACTCATATCTAATGTTGTATTAACTCATATCTAATGTAGTATTAACTCATATCTAATGTAGTATTAACTCATATCTAATGTTGTATTAACTCATATCTAATGTTGTAATAACTCATATCTAATGTAGTAATAACTCATATCTAATGTAGTATTAACTCATATCTAATGTAGTATCAACTCATATCTAATGTAGTATTAACTCATATCTAATGTAGTATTAACTCTAATCTAATGTTGTAATAACTCATATCTAATGTAGTATCAACTCATATCTAATGTAGTACTAACTCATATCTAATGTTGTATTAACTCATATCTAATGTAGTATCAACTCATATCTAATGTAGTATTAACTCATATCTAATGTAGTACTAACTCATATCTAATGTTGTATTAACTCATATCCAATGTAGTATCAACTCATATCTAATGTAGTATTAACTCATATCTAATGTAGTACTAACTCATATCTAATGTAGTATTAACTCATCTCTAATGTTGTAATAACTCATATCTAATGTAGTATCAACTCATATCTAATGTAGTACTAACTCATATCTAATGTTGTATTAACTCATATCTAATGTATCAACTCATATCTAATGTAGTACTAACTCATATCTAATGTTGTATTAACTCATATCTAATGTAGTATTAACTCATATCTAATGTAGTATTAACTCATATCTAATGTAGTACTAACTCATATCTAATGTTGTATTAACTCATATCTAATGTAGTATCAACTCATATCTAATGTAGTATTAACTCATCTCTAATGTTGTAATAACTCATATCTAATGTAGTATCAACTCATATCTAATGTAGTATTAACTCATATCTAATGTAGTATCAACTCATATCTAATGTAGTACTAACTCATATCTAATGTTGTATTAACTCATATCTAATGTAGTATTAACTCATATCTAATGTAGTATTAACTCATATCTAATGTAGTACTAACTCATATCTAATGTAGTATTAACTCATCTCTAATGTTGTAATAACTCATATCTAATGTAGTATCAACTCATATCTAATGTAGTATTAACTCATATCTAATGTAGTACTAACTCATATCTAATGTTGTATTAACTCATATCTAATGTTGTAATAACTCATATCTAATGTAGTAATAACTCATATCTAATGTAGTATTAACTCATATCTAATGTAGTATTAACTCATATCTAATGTAGTACTAACTCATATCTAATGTAGTATTAACTCATATCTAATGTAGTATTAACTCATATCTAATGTTGTATTAACTCATATCTAATGTTGTAATAACTCATATCTAATGTAGTAATAACTCATATCTAATGTAGTATTAACTCATATCTAATGTAGTATTAACTCATATCTAATGTAGTATTAACTCATATCTAATGTAGTATTAACTCATATCTAATGTAGTATTAACTCATATCTAATGTAGTATTAACTCATATTTAATGTAGTATTAACTCATATCTAATGTAGTATTAACTCATATCTAATGTAGTATTAACTCATGTCTAATGTTGTATTAACTCATATCTAATGTATCAACTCATATCTAATGTAGTACTAACTCATATCTAATGTTGTATTAACTCATATCAAATGTAGTATTAACTCATATCGAATGTAGTATTAACTCATATCTAATGTAGTACTAACTCATATCTAATGTTGTATTAACTCATATCTAATGTATCAACTCATATCTAATGTAGTACTAACTCATATCTAATGTTGTATTAACTCATATCTAATGTAGTATTAACTCATATCTAATGTAGTATTAACTCATATCTAATGTAGTACTAACTCATATCTAATGTTGTATTAACTCATATCTAATGTAGTATCAACTCATATCTAATGTAGTATTAACTCATCTCTAATGTTGTAATAACTCATATCTAATGTAGTATCAACTCATATCTAATGTAGTATTAACTCATATCTAATGTAGTATCAACTCATATCTAATGTAGTACTAACTCATATCTAATGTTGTATTAACTCATATCTAATGTAGTATTAACTCATATCTAATGTAGTATTAACTCATATCTAATGTAGTACTAACTCATATCTAATGTTGTATTAACTCATATCTAATGTAGTATCAACTCATATCTAATGTAGTATTAACTCATCTCTAATGTTGTAATAACTCATATCTAATGTAGTATCAACTCATATCTAATGTAGTATTAACTCATATCTAATGTAGTACTAACTCATATCTAATGTTGTATTAACTCATATCTAATGTTGTAATAACTCATATCTAATGTAGTAATAACTCATATCTAATGTAGTATTAACTCATATCTAATGTAGTATTAACTCATATCTAATGTAGTATTAACTCATATCTAATGTAGTATTAACTCATATCTAATGTTGTATTAACTCATATCTAATGTTGTAATAACTCATATCTAATGTAGTATCAACTCATATCTAATGTAGTATTAACTCATATCTAATGTAGTATTAACTCATATCTAATGTAGTATTAACTCATATCTAATGTAGTATTAACTCATATCTAATGTAGTATTAACTCATATCTAATGTAGTATTAACTCATATCTAATGTAGTATTAACTCATATCTAATGTAGTATTAACTCATATCTAATGTAGTATTAACTCATATCTAATGTAGTATTAACTCATATCTAATGTAGTATTAACTCATGTCTAATGCATGACTTGTGTCGTGTTACGAGCTTGATCTGTGTCTCAACTGTAACATTTGTGTCCATGTTTAGTACAGACTGGACTAATGACCCGCACACCTGAACACTTCACACTAACCGGCCACGAGTAAATCTTCTCTTTCCCTCCACATGTTTTTGCAGGGGCCAAAGGCTAACGGCCCCTGAATGACCCAGGGCCCCTTGTCCATCTGCAGGAATGCACTAGGAGCCTTGTAAATGCCCAGGCTAATTTAAACTGCCGGCTGTCCTCTGCGGAGAGCTCTCATCTGGTTAGAATCATGCAGTCAGGCGCGCTCATTTTCCCCGGTCGTGCCTCGCTCCCCCGGCCCCGTGATGCCTCATTTAGGAGCAAACACGCATGTTCCGCTCCACACACCTGCAGTCTGAACCCTGCACCCAGGCCTCAAGTTCATTTGTGCGGGAAAACAATACTTTACGCGCCGCAATTAAGGCTAACCTAATGTCGGGTTAGCGATAGCAACGCGGCTGCATTAGCATAACAAAGTAGGGCAATTAAATGCTCCAGAATAAAACGTAACTTTGTGACCTAAATAACTTCAAAGCTACATTTTATTCTTTCTCATTTTGAAAACTTTTGAACATTTTGATTTGATATGATTTATGATTAACGTGGCAATGATAACACATACTTTAGTGTCAGTTTAAAGAGCTGGAATATGCACCTTTAGTAAATTTGTTAAGGTAAGTATTAAATAAATACAAATTGAATAGATAAACTAGCATGCTACATACTAATTAGAAATGCATTGATCGCGTTTCCAGATTCAATATTTGGCTTTGAGCATCTGCCAATATCAAGCAGAACAAAATGACTTTCCTTCAGACGGAAGTCGAGTGAGCAAAGCTGCTCCTTCAATGATGTAATTATTATTATTATATATTTCAATTGTGTAGGCAACAGCAGCCCATCCATAGAGCTCAGGACAATTCAAGACTCACATATGAATAAATACAACAGATAAAAGCAGACGAAATAAAAATCTAAAAGGATTTTCAATGAAATACTTAACAATCCAAGCATCAATATTCAAGTAACATCATGATTCTGTTCTACATTTACATAATACTATTATTATACATATTATTTATATTATACTTATGGGTGCACCCCTGATATTAATAATCCTTAAAGACCTTATCCTGGTTTATCCTGGTGAATAATAAATGAATAATCAATGAATAATAAATTAATGATCAATGAATAATAAATGAATAATCAATGAATAATCAATGAATAATAAATTAATGATCAATGAATAATAAATGAATAATCAATGAATAATAAATTAATGATCAATGAATAATAAATGAATAATCAATGAATAATAAATGAATAATAAATTAATAATAAATTAATGATCAATGAATAATAAATGAATAATAAATGAATAATCAATGAATAATAAATGAATAATCAATGAATAATAAATGAATAAATGCTGCTGATGAGGATTGATGAATGGATAAAGAATGAAAAAACGCCTCGTGCGGACAGAGGTTTTTGAATCAGAAGAAGAAAAAGTCGGTAACTTTGCCGCTGTTGTGGCGCTTCGACTGATCAGCGTGAAGTCTTTTTTAACGTCCCGACCGCTTTCGGCGAGCGCCTTCCCACATTCAGTACGTCCGTTCAGAGCGAGACACAGCGTTATGCAGCCGGGGCTGAGCGATGCAGGAGGAACAGGATATGATAGGAACCTTCCCCCAGAACCCAGACCCCGGGGCTGGTGCTGTGTGCAAATGCCGGCCCCGACGCCGGCCCCGACGCCGGCCCCGACGCACGGCCCCGACGCCGGCCCCGACGCCCTGCCCGACGCCGGCCCCGACGCCCTGCCCCGACACCCGGCCCCGACGCCGGCCCCGACGCCCTGCCCGACGCCGGCCCCGACGCCCTGCCCCGACACCCGGCCCCGACGCCGGCCCCGACGCCTGGCCCGACGCCCGGCCCGATGCCCGAACCGACGCCGGCCCGACGCCGGCCCGACACCGGCCCGACGCCGGCCCGACGCCGGCCCGATGCCGGCCCGATGCCGGCCCGACGCCGGCCCGACGCCGGCCCGACGCCGGCCCGACGCCGGCCCGACGCCGGCCCGATGCTGGCCCGACGCCGGCCCGACGCCGGCCCGACACCGGCCCGACGCCGGCCCGATGCTGGCCCGACGCCGGCCCGACGCCGGCCCGACACCGGCCCGACGCCGGCCCGACACCGGCCCGACACCGGCCCGACGCCGGTCCGACAGAGCAAAAGAGGACATCTTGCTCTAGGATTATCCTATTGTGCATATTTGAGGTTGATGGGGGCAAACTTGAAGAAAAACCCCCCAGACAGAGGGCGAACACGGCGCGTCCTGTAACACTGCTCAAACAGCGTGACAAACACAACTCTGAAGCCGCAGTGTAAACCTCTCTCTGTTCTCACTGGGCCGAGTCAAACCCTGACGCCGTATATCATGCTGTCCTGTAAAAGTGAGTGTGTAATGTCTCCCTCAAGACTCCAGCGCTACCACGTCTCGGAGTTATTCAACCTCCGACCTTTGACCCCGCGCCGGGCCCCCGCTGGCGACCTTTCCTCCAGATGCCATTCCCCAGCCCGCTCCCACCTCTGGAATCTGCTGCACGTTACGAAAGCGCGAGAACAAAGAGGGCAGATTAGCGCGCGGGCCGGTTATTAGCGCGCGATACTGTTTTACTGGGGTCAGATGCAACGATAGGGAAAATCAGAGCAGCTTTAAGAGACAGCTGTTTAGAGCCAGCGCTGCGGAACATTTGGGCTGCTTTTAGATCATCTGAGCCCTCTACACAAGGATTATACCAGACTGTTGTATAGGTTATTCATGCATTTACGCTCTATATCATCAAAGGGGAAGTATCTGTTTAAGTATCACTGTTTTGAAATGTGAAAAGCAGAACTAGTTCATTGATCGTAATAAAGTCAGATCTGGTACAGATGTTGTAAATGGACGTCGTCACTGCTCATCTTCACTGCTCGTCTTCACTGCTCGTCTTCACTGGACGTCTGGACGTCTTCACTGGACGTCTTCACTGCTCGTCTTCACTGGACGTCTGGACGTCTTCACTGGACGTCTGGACGTCTTCACTGGACGTCTTCACTGCTCGTCTTCACTGGACGTCTGGACGTCTTCACTGGACGTCTGGATGTCTTCACTGGACGTCTTCACTGCTCGTCTTCACTGGACGTCTGGACGTCTTCACTGGACGTCTGCTCGTCTTCACTGGACGTCTGGACGTCTTCACTGGACGTCTGGACGTCTTCACTGGACGTCTTCACTGCTCGTCTTCACTGGACGTCTGGACGTCTTCACTGGACGTCTGGACGTCTTCACTGCTCGTCTTCACTGGACGTCTGGACGTCTTCACTGGACGTCTGGACGTCTTCACTGGACGTCTTCACTGCTCGTCTTCACTGGACGTCTGGACGTCTTCACTGGACGTCTGGACGTCTTCACTGGACGTCTGGACGTCTTCACTGGACGTCCGGACGTCTTCACTGGACGTCTTCACTGCTCGTCTTCACTGGACGTCTGGACGTCTTCACTGGACGTCCGGACGTCTTCACTGGACGTCTTCACTGCTCGTCTTCACTGGACGTCTGGACGTCTTCACTGGACGTCTTCACTGCTCGTCTTCACTGGACGTCTGGACGTCTTCACTGGACGTCTGCTCGTCTTCACTGGACGTCTGGACGTCTTCACTGGACGTCTGGACGGCGTGTTGGAGGTGATGAGCTGCTGGACAGAGCTGAAGTGTTTCCTGGGGCTCTGGATTCATCACAAAGTCTTTGGTGGGAAGAGACATAAAGACAGGAGCTGACCTCGCACACTGACCTTTGACCCCTGTGAGCCCTGGGGGGCATTTTCAGCAGCAGTGGTGCAATCACTGGAGTTGTGACCGCGGGCTGTGTGCTGGCCAAATGAACGGTGGGAAAAAGTGTACATTAAACAGAATCATGTCATTCTCTCAAATCTAAAGTGATTTCTTTGTCATTTAAATCCTTTTTTCACGTCGTGTGAAGAACTTTGTGTCGTCTCAAAGAAACATTCAAATAACTCAAACATTTTATCTACATTTATTATCTTATCTTATCTTATTAATCATAAATGAATTGAAAGCAGTCAAACTGAAATCCTGTAAAAAACTAAATAAAATCAATGACAAAAATAAATCTTTAAATGAAATTAAATTTTTAGGACCAACACTTTGAATCCAAGTGATTTGAAGTATAATGGAGATGACACGTCTCCTGCGCGTCTCCTGCGCGTCTCCTGCGCGTCTCCTGCGCGTCTCCTGCACGTCTCAGCACGTCTCCTGCGCGTCTCCTGCACGTCTCAGCACGTCTCCTGCGCGTCTCCTGCACATCTCAGCACGTCTCCTGCGCGTCTCCTGCACGTCTCATGCGCGTCTCCTGCGCGTCTCCTGCACGTCTCATGCGCGTCTCCTGCGCGTCTCCTGCACGTCTCAGCACGTCTCCTGCGCGTCTCCTGTGCGTCTCCTGCGCGTCTCCTGCACGTCTCAGCACGTCTCCTGCGCGTCTCCTGCACGTCTCAGCACGTCTCCTGCGCGTCTCCTGCACATCTCAGCACGTCTCCTGCGCGTCTCCTGCACGTCTCATGCGCGTCTCCTGCGCGTCTCCTGCACGTCTCATGCGCGTCTCCTGCGCGTCTCCTGCACGTCTCAGCACGTCTCCTGCGCGTCTCCTGTGCGTCTCCTGCACGTCTCCTGTGCGTCTCCTGCGCGTCTCCTGCACGTCTCAGCGCGTCACCTGCGCGTCTCCTGCGCGTCTCCTGCACGTCTCCTGCGCGTCTCAGCACGTCTCCTGCGCGTCTCCTGCACGTCTCCTGCGCGTCTCCTGCACGTCTCAGCACGTCTCCTGTGCGTCTCCTGCACGTCTCCTGCGCGTCTCAGCGCGTCTCCTGCGCGTCTCCTGCGCGTCTCCTGCACGTCTCAGCACGTCTCATGCACGTCTCCTGCACGTCTCCTGCATGTCTCAGCACGTCTCCTGCGCGTCTCCTGCACGTCTCCTGCGCGTCTCCTGCACGTCTCCTGCGCGTCTCCTGCACGTCTCCTGCACGTCTCCTGCACGTCTCCTGCACGTCTCCTGCACGTCTCAGCACGTCTCCTGCGCGTCTCCTGCACGTCTCCTGCGCGTCTCCTGCACGTCTCCTGCACGTCTCCTGCACGTCTCCTGGACGTCTCCTGCGCGTCTCCTGCACGTCTCCTGCGCGTCTCATGCACGTCTCCTGCACGTCTCCTGCACGTCTCAGCACGTCTCCTGCGCGTCTCCTGCACGTCTCCTGCACGTCTCCTGCACGTCTCCTGCACGTCTCCTGCACGTCTCCTGCGCGTCTCCTGCACGTCTCCTGCACGTCTCCTGGACGTCTCCTGCACGTCTCCTGCACGTCTCCTGGACGTCTCCTGCACGTCTCAGCACGTCTCCTGCGCGTCTCCTGCACGTCTCCTGCGCGTCT
This sequence comes from Eucyclogobius newberryi, assembly GCF_026437365.1. Lineage (NCBI taxonomy): Eukaryota > Metazoa > Chordata > Actinopteri > Gobiiformes > Gobiidae > Eucyclogobius > Eucyclogobius newberryi. The sequence goes on along the minus strand of NW_027316389.1, from coordinate 38,834,925 downwards.
CCTGCACGTCTCCTGCACGTCTCCTGCTCGTCTCCTGCACGTCTCCTGCGCGTCTCCTGCGCGTCTCCTGCGCGTCTCCTGCGCGTCTCCTGCACGTCTCCTGCGCGTCTCCTGCACGTCTCCTGCACGTCTCCTGCTCGTCTCCTGCGCGTCTCCTGCACGTCTCCTGCACGTCTCCTGCTCGTCTCCTGCACGTCTCCTGCACGTCTCCTGGACGTCTCCTGCACGTCTCCTGCGCGTCTCCTGCGCGTCTCCTGCGCGTCTCCTGCACGTCTCCTGCGCGTCTCCTGCACGTCTCCTGCACGTCTCCTGCTCGTCTCCTGCGCGTCTCCTGCACGTCTCCTGCACGTCTCCTGCTCGTCTCCTGCACGTCTCCTGCGCGTCTCCTGCGCGTCTCCACGGAAACAGAAGGTTAAAACCAGCACGTTCTCCATGGAGACACATACGTTTCATGCCATATTGTGAGCTACTGTTGTCAAAGGGACATTTCCATGGAAACAAAGACACGAGTCAGGTCTGTGGAGATGCAATCCCACTCAAACAAGTACAATCCAAAATCTAATGAAAATACTCTCTGTTTGGTCCAAAATGTGACTGACTGGGGCTTTAAGAATCCCAGTGGTGTGAAGGTATTTGTGGTGTGAGTGGATGAGTGACAGGCGGGGTCAGAGGTCATGTTTGGGCCTAACTTCCTGCTTGTGTTACTGTAGCATCTGTGTTAAAGGCTCAAGCTTTTTGACCCTGGAGGGCTTCATTAGAGACACAAATACACACGTACAAATACACACATACTAATACACACATACAAATACACACGTACAAATACACACGTACAAATACACACGTACAAATACACACATACTAATACACACATACAAATACACACGTACAAATACACACGTACAAATACACACGTACAAATACACACATACTAATACACACATACTAATACACACGTACAAATACACACGTACAAATACACACGTACAAATACACACATACTAATACACACATACTAATACACACATACAAATACACACGTACAAATACACACATACAACTACACACGTACAAATACACACGTACAAATACACACATACTAATACACACATACTAATACACACATACTAATACACACATACTAATACACACGTACAAATACACACATACAACTACACACGTACAAATACACACGTACAAATACACACGTACAAATACACACGTACAAATACACACGTACAAATACACACGTACAAATACACACGTACAAATACACACGTACAACTACACACGTACAACTACACACGTACAAATACACACGTACAAATACACACGTACAACTACACACGTACAACTACACACTTACAACTACACACGTACAAATACACACGTACAAATACACACGTACAAATACACACGTACAAATACACACATACTAATACACACGTACAAATACACACGTACAAATACACACGTACAAATACACACGTACAACTACACACGTACAAATACACACGTACAAATACACACGTACAACTACACACGTACAACTACACACGTACAAATACACACGTACAACTACACACGTACAAATACACACGTACAAATACACACGTACAAATACACACGTACAAATACACACGTACAAATACACACGTACTAATACACACATACTAATACACACATACTAATACACACATACTAATACACACGTACAAATACACACGTACTAATACACACATACTAATACACACGTACAAATACACACGTACAACTACACACGTACAAATACACACGTACAAATACACACGTACAAATACACACGTACAAATACACACGTACAACTACACACGTACAAATACACACGTACAAATACACACGTAAAAATACACACGTACAACTACACACGTACAAATACACACGTACAAATACACACGTACAAATACACACGTACAAATACACACATACAACTACACACGTACAAATACACACGTACAAATACACACATACTAATACACACATACTAATACACACATACAAATACACACGTACAAATACACACATACAACTACACACGTACAAATACACACGTACAAATACACACATACTAATACACACATACTAATACACACATACTAATACACACATACTAATACACACGTACAAATACACACATACAACTACACACGTACAAATACACACGTACAAATACACACGTACAAATACACACGTACAACTACACACGTACAAATACACACGTACAAATACACACGTACAAATACACACGTACAACTACACACGTACAACTACACACGTACAAATACACACGTACAAATACACACGTACAACTACACACGTACAACTACACACGTACAACTACACACGTACAAATACACACGTACAAATACACACGTACAAATACACACGTACAAATACACACGTACTAATACACACGTACAAATACACACGTACAAATACACACGTACAAATACACACGTACAACTACACACGTACAACTACACACGTACAAATACACACGTACAAATACACACGTACAACTACACACGTACAACTACACACGTACAAATACACACGTACAACTACACACGTACAAATACACACGTACAAATACACACGTACAAATACACACGTACAAATACACACGTACAAATACACACGTACTAATACACACATACTAATACACACATACTAATACACACATACTAATACACACGTACAAATACACACGTACTAATACACACATACTAATACACACGTACAAATACACACGTACAACTACACACGTACAAATACACACGTACAAATACACACGTACAAATACACACGTACAAATACACACGTACAACTACACACGTACAAATACACACGTACAAATACACACGTAAAAATACACACGTACAACTACACACGTACAAATACACACGTACAAATACACACGTACAAATACACACGTACAAATACACACGTACAAATACACACATACAAATACACACATACAAATACACACATACAAATACACACATACAAATACACACATACAAATACACACATTGTTTATATTGACTAAAGATCAGAACAATTCTTTATCAAAATACTACATTTAACAGTTCTCAAAATACTTTAAAGTACATTTTAAACATGGATTTCAATACTTTTACATTTTTGATCTATACTTTTACTTAAAATAGTATTTCTTCCACGCGCACAGCAAAATACATAAATAGCATTATATGATGTATTTCCTTTATTTCGATCACAAAATGACCAGATATTAGACACAAAGTTTACAAAGGGAAAATATATGAATTATATTTCATTTCAATGTTCAGCTTTCTCTACTTTGTGTTTTATAAATGCTTTAATACATTAGGGTAATACAATTGTAATTGACCTATTGATATAAATGATCTTAATCTTATCTTAACCATAAACCCGTAAAGTCCTTTACGCAAATCAATTGAACTTTATTTTTATTTATTATTTCTTTGTGTCGTCTACTTCAATGTTCTCGTGACGTGGGCGAACACGTCTGAGCGTTCAGGAGATGTGGAGGTACATCTCTTTGGCCCTCGGGGGCCTCATTAGAGCGGGAGGAGCAGATCGGAGCCGTGCAGACTGAACACGCTCACTACAGTCGCCCGACACCGCAAATCTATACATTATTGAAGACTAATCCATTTACACTTGTGAGAGATCGTCAACGGCAACTGCTCCATTTCATCCACTCCATCATCATCATCGTCACCGCCTCGTGCTACAGCCACATGTACTTATTATATTATTATATATATATATATATATATATATATATATATATATATATATATATTATATATACATATTATATATATATATATATAATATATATATATAATATATATATTATATATATATATATTATATATATATAATAATACGTACGGGGTCCGGGGCCCTTTGCTCAGGGCTGTCCGGTCCCTGTATGACCGGAGCAGGAGCTGTGTTCACTGCAGTAAGTCAGACCTGTTCCCAGTGCATGTGGGACTCCTCAGGGCTGCGCTTTGTCACCGGTTCTGTTCATAGTTTTTATGGACAGAATTTCTAAGCGCAGTCAGGGGTCGGAGGGTGTGGTCAGGGTTCGGAGGGTGTGGTCAGGGGTCGGAGGGTGTGGTCAGGGTTCGGAGGGTGTGGTCAGGGGTCGGAGGGTGTGGTCAGGGGTCGGAGGGTGTGGTCAGGGGTCGGAGGGTGTGGTCAGGGGTCGGAGGGTGTGGTCAGGGGTCGGACGGTGTGGTCAGGGGTCGGAGGGTGTCCGGTTTGGGGACCACAGGATCTCATCTCTGCTGTTTGCAGACGATGTTGTCCTGATGGCTCCATCAAACCCGGACCTGCAGCTGCACTGGGACGGTTTGAGCCGAGTGTGAAGCAGCTGGGATGAGAATCAGCTCCAAATCCGAGGCCATGGTTCTCGACCGGAAAAAGGTGTCTTGCCCTCTTCAGGTGGGTGGGGTGTCCTTGCCCCAAGTGGAGGAGTTCAAGTATCTCGGGTCTTGTTCACGAGTGAGTGAAGGATGGAGCGTGAGATCGACAGGCGGATCGGTGCAGCGGCTGAAGAGGGAGCTGAGTCGAAAGACAAAGCTCTCTATTTACCGGTCGGTCTACGTTCCTACCCTCACCTATGGTCATGAGCTTTGGGTAGTGACCGAAAGAACAAGATCGCGGATACAAGCGGTCGAAATGAGTTTCCTCCGCCGTGTGGCTGGGCGCTCCCTTAGAGATAAGGTGAGGAGCTCGGCCACACGGGGGGAGCTCGGAGTAGAGCCGCTGCTCCTCCACGTCGAGAGGAGCCAGCTGAGGTGGCTCGGGCATCTGTGTGTGTTTGTGTGTGTTTGTGTGTGTTTGTGAGTGAATGTGTGTGTTTGTGTGTGTTTGTGTGTGAATGTGTGTGTTTGTGTGTGTTTGTGTGTGAATGTGTGTGTTTGTGTGTGTTTGTGTGTGAATGTGTGTGTTTGTGTGTGAATGTGTGTGTTTGTGTGTGTTTATGTGTGTTTGTGTGTGTTTGTGTGTGAATGTGTGTGTTTGTGTGTGAATGTGTGTGTTTGTGTGTTTGTGTGTGAATGTGTGTGTTTGTGTGTGTTTGTGTGTGTTTATGTGTGTTTGTGTGTGTTTGTGTGTGTTTGTGTGTGTTTGTGTGTGAATGTGTGTGTTTGTGTGTGTTTGTGTGTGTTTATGTGTGTTTGTGTGTGTTTGTGTGTGAATGTGTGTGTTTGTGTGTGAATGTGTGTGTGTTTGTGTGTGTTTGTGTGTGTTTGTGTGTGAATGTGTGTGTGTTTGTGTGTGTTTGTGTGTGTGTGTGTGTGTTTGTGTGTGAATGTGTGTGTTTGTGTGTGTTTGTGTGTGTTTGTGTGTGTTTGTGAGTGAATGTGTGTGTTTGTGTGTGTTTGTGTGTGTTTGTGTGTGAATGTGTGTGTTTGTGTGTGTTTATGTGTGTTTGTGTGTGTTTGTGTGTGAATGTGTGTGTTTGTGTGTGAATGTGTGTGTTTGTGTGTGTTTGTGTGTGAATGTGTGTGTTTGTGTGTGTTTGTGTGTGTTTGTGTGTGTTTGTGTGTGAATGTGTGTGTTTGTGTGTGTTTGTGTGTGTTTATGTGTGTTTGTGTGTGTTTGTGTGTGTTTGTGTGTGTTTGTGTCTGTTTATGTGTGTTTGTGTGTGTTTGTGTGTGTTTGTGTGTGTTTGTGTGTGAATGTGTGTGTTTGTGTGTGAGTGTGTGTGTGTGTGTGTGTGTTTGTGTGTGTTTGTGTGTGAATGTGTGTGTTTGTGTGTGTTTGTGTGTGTTTATGTGTGTTTGTGTGTGTTTGTGTGTGAATGTGTGTGTTTGTGTGTGAATGTGTGTGTGTTTGTGTGTGTTTGTGTGTGAATGTGTGTGTTTGTGTGTGAATGTGTGTGTGTTTGTGTGTGTTTGTGTGTGTTTGTGTGTGTTTGTGTGTGAATGTGTGTGTGTTTGTGTGTGTTTGTGTGTGTTTGTGTGTGTTTGTGTGTGAATGTGTGTGAATGTGTGTGTTTGTGTGTGTTTGTGTGTTTATGTGTGTTTGTGTGTGTTTGTGTGTGTTTTTGTGTGTGAATGTGTGTGTGTGTTTGTGTGTGTTTGTGTGTGTTTGTGTGTGTTTGTGTGTGAATGTGTGTGTGTTTGTGTGTGTTTGTGTGTGTTTGTGTGTGTTTGTGTGTGTTTGTGTGTGAATGTGTGTGTGTTTGTGTGTGTTTGTGTCTGTTTATGTGTGTTTGTGTGTGTTTGTGTGTGAATGTGTGTGTTTGTGTGTGTTTGTGTGTGTTTGTGTGTGAATGTGTGTGTTTGTGTGTGTTTTTGTGTGTTTGTGTGTGAATGTGTGTGTGTTTGTGTGTGTTTGTGTGTGTTTGTGTGTGAATGTGTGTGTGTTTGTGTGTGTTTGTGTGTGTTTTTGTGTGTTTGTGTGTGAATGTGTGTGTGTTTGTGTGTGTTTGTGTGTGTTTGTGTGTGAATGTGTGTGTGTTTGTGTGTGTTTGTGTGTGTGTGTGTGTGTTTGTGTGTGAATGTGTGTGTTTGTGTGTGTTTGTGTGTGTTTGTGTGTGTTTGTGTGTGTTTGTGAGTGAATGTGTGTGTTTGTGTGTGTTTGTGTGTGTTTGTGTGTGAATGTGTGTGTTTGTGTGTGTTTATGTGTGTTTGTGTGTGTTTGTGTGTGAATGTGTGTGTTTGTGTGTGAATGTGTGTGTTTGTGTGTGTTTGTGTGTGAATGTGTGTGTTTGTGTGTGTTTGTGTGTGTTTGTGTGTGTTTGTGTGTGAATGTGTGTGTTTGTGTGTGTTTGTGTGTGTTTATGTGTGTTTGTGTGTGTTTGTGTGTGTTTGTGTGTGTTTGTGTCTGTTTATGTGTGTTTGTGTGTGTTTGTGTGTGTTTGTGTGTGTTTGTGTGTGAATGTGTGTGTTTGTGTGTGAGTGTGTGTGTGTGTGTGTGTGTGTTTGTGTGTGTTTGTGTGTGAATGTGTGTGTTTGTGTGTGTTTGTGTGTGTTTATGTGTGTTTGTGTGTGTTTGTGTGTGAATGTGTGTGTTTGTGTGTGAATGTGTGTGTGTTTGTGTGTGTTTGTGTGTGAATGTGTGTGTTTGTGTGTGAATGTGTGTGTGTTTGTGTGTGTTTGTGTGTGTTTGTGTGTGTTTGTGTGTGAATGTGTGTGTGTTTGTGTGTGTTTGTGTGTGTTTGTGTGTGTTTGTGTGTGAATGTGTGTGAATGTGTGTGTTTGTGTGTGTTTGTGTGTTTATGTGTGTTTGTGTGTGTTTGTGTGTGTTTTTGTGTGTGAATGTGTGTGTGTTTGTGTGTGTTTGTGTGTGTTTGTGTGTGTTTGTGTGTGAATGTGTGTGTGTTTGTGTGTGTTTGTGTGTGTTTGTGTGTGTTTGTGTGTGTTTGTGTGTGAATGTGTGTGTGTTTGTGTGTGTTTGTGTCTGTTTATGTGTGTTTGTGTGTGTTTGTGTGTGAATGTGTGTGTTTGTGTGTGTTTGTGTGTGTTTGTGTGTGAATGTGTGTGTTTGTGTGTGTTTTTGTGTGTTTGTGTGTGAATGTGTGTGTGTTTGTGTGTGTTTGTGTGTGTTTGTGTGTGAATGTGTGTGTGTTTGTGTGTGTTTGTGTGTGTTTTTGTGTGTTTGTGTGTGAATGTGTGTGTGTTTGTGTGTGTTTGTGTGTGTTTGTGTGTGAATGTGTGTGTTTGTGTGTGTTTGTGTGTGAATGTGTGTGTGTTTGTGTGTGTTTTTGTGTGTTTGTGTGTGAATGTGTGTGTGTTTGTGTGTGAATGTGTGTGTTTGTGTGTTGTTGTGTGTTTACAGCATTGTCCTGTAAGTGTCACATAAACAAAGGCTGATGCAGTTCCAGTCGTCCTCAGAGGCTCCTGGTCCAAAATGTGCAGTTTATTACAGTTTCAGAAAAGAAAAGGTTTATTACCAATGAACAGAATTCACAAACATAGGAACATGAAACAGTTTCTGGACTGTAACGACTCAATCTAGCAATAAACCTGAGGAAGCGCACATTATACATGATTACATTATTATTATGACATGATAAAACAGCAGTAGAAGTAGATGTTAGTGACTGCACAGGAGCAGGTTCACACAAGGACTAATACCAACCAACCAGAGCTGCCGGACGCAGCCGTGGTCAAGCCCATGATCTAAGGCTTTGGGAAGTCCTTCTGCACTTCTGTGAGTGAAACCTTTGACAAACTCATGGTCAGAGACAAGATGACTTCAAACGGCCCTGATGGAAGGTCACCTGCTCGTCTCTATGGAGATGCTATTGTTTTTTATGGAAGCATGCTGCTTACAGCTTTTCCAAGGTAGATATGTTTAAAAAGTCCTACTGTGGGACATTGACGCTCACGTGACGTCACGTGACGTCACGTGACGCTCATCATCTGAATACAGTCTTCAGCCACAAGGTGGAGAGCAGAGGAGCTGTGAAAAAGAGCTGTGAGCGGAGCCTTTCACTACAGTATGTGTAAGAGAGAGGAGTTGATGGCGGGGCCTCGATGACCAGATCTTCAGAAACAGAAACTGGCACTGAGGACGCAGAATGTCCCCTCGCCGGGGGTAAAGAGCCTGAGCTCTTGGAGTTCTTGAGAGGGGTTCTGGACAGTGCACTGCCCGGGGGCCCGGTGTCCTCCTGGGGTCTTCAATGTGGGCAGCGACAGTGACACCTGGAGCTCGTGATCGGGAAGAACGGCCTCCAGATCTGAACCAGAGCAGTGTTCAGTTATTGGACTTGTGTGCTAGCCATGGATTGTCCATGTCCAACACCATGTCCCACACCATGTCCCACACCATGTCCCACACCATGTCCAACACCATGTCCCACACCATGTCCAACCCCATGTCCAACATCATGTCCCACACCATGTCCAACACCATGTCCAAGCACAAGTCCAACCCCATGTCCAACACCATGTCCAACACCATGTCCAACACCATGTCCCACACCATGTCCAACACCATGTCCCACACCATGTCCAACCCCATGTCCAACATCATGTCCCACACCATGTCCAACACCATGTCCAAGCACAAGTCCAACCCCATGTCCAACACCATGTCCCACACCATGTCCAACCCCATGTCCCACACCATGTCCAACCCCATGTCCAACACCATGTCCCACACCATGTCCAACCCCATGTCCAACACCATGTCCCACACCATCTCCAACCCCATGTCCCACACCATGTCCAACCCCATGTCCAACCCCATGTCCAACACCATGTCCCACACCATGTCCCACACCATGTCCAACACCGTGGCCCACACCATGTCCCACACCATGTCCCACACCATGTCCAACTCGATGTCCAACACCATGTCCAACCCCATGTCCAACACCATGTCCAACCCCATGTCCAACACCGTGGCCCACACCATGTCCAACACCATGTCCCACACCATGTCCCACACCACGTCCAAGCACAAGGGTCCATCAGTGCTCGTACTGGATCAGATTGTGCCTGTAATGACCAGTTAAGGTTAATTGTGTATTTCTTTATTTCAAGGACAGTGCATTTGTATGAACAGAAGAGACTTTTATTCAGTCAGGACGTCCCACTGAGAATCAGAAAGTCAAGATGTTTTTCGAGGCAGCAGCAGCAGCACACGTCCAGCCACATGTTCTCACCAGCCCATGGAGAGAAACCACAAATTCTGCTCGGAATAGACCAGGACCAGGTCTTTAACCTTTAGCTCAGGGATTTACAAAACATTGGCTGTTTGTGCCAAGCTTGGTTACGGCGCTGTGACCTGCAGCGGCGACGGCGACGACGGCGGCGATGGCGGCGGCGACGGCGAAAACGGCGCAGCAGAGCCAAAAACATACCATTTGAAGAGTGAGCATCTTACGTTTGTCTGATCTGTGGCTGCTCGATATGATATTATCACTGATGCTTGACCCTGGCTTTAGTGCTTCCTCTGCTGTAGACCTGCACACACAGTCACTCCTCTTTCTCCACAGTCACTCCTCTTTCCCCACAGTTACTCCTCTTTCCCCAGAGGGACTCCTCTTTCTCCACAGTCACTCCTCTTTCTCCACAGTCACTCATCTTTCTCCACAGTCACTCATCTTTCTCCACAGTCACTCCTCTTTCCCACAGTCACTCCTCTTTCCCACAGTCACTCCTCTTTCTCCACAGTCACTCCTCTTTCCCACAGTCACTCCTCTTTCCCACAGTCACTCCTCTTTCCACACAGTGACTCCTCTTTCTCACAGTCACTCCTCTTTCCACACAGTCACTCCTCTTTCCCACAGTCACTCCTCTTTCCACACAGTCACTCCTCTTTCCCACAGTCACACCTCTTTCCCACAGTCACTCCTCTTTCCACACAGTCACTCCTCTTTCCCACAGTCACTCCTCTTTCCCACAGTCACTCCTCTTTCTCCAAATCAAATCAAATCAATTTATTTTTGTAAGGCCCAAAATCACAACAACAGTTGCCTCTGAGGGCCACAGGGAGAAATGAATCAACAATGTCTGTGGTGGCGATGGAGTCAGACAATGTCTGTGGTGGCCAGGGACGATGTCCCAGGGTCCTCTGTCCTTAGACTCTCCTTCTCGGCCAGGAAAAACTACAAAAAAACCTCTTTGGGAAAAAAGCGTAGAAACCTGGAGGAGTTCCAGTGAAGGAGAGATCCGACTCTCACAGACGGACAGACGGACACGAGGAGACTGGAGCTGGACCCACTCTTCAGGCAGATGAGGGACCGACTGAGGCGAACTGGACCCACTCTTCAGGCAGAAGAGGGACCATCTGAGTCGAGCTGGACCCACTCTTCAGGCAGATGAGAGACCGACTGAGTCGAGCTGGACCCACTCTTCAGGCAGATGAGGGACCGTCTGAGGCGAGCTGGACCCACTCCTCAGGCAGATGAGGGACCGACTGAGGCGAACTGGACCCACTCTTCAGGCAGATGAGGGACCGTCTGAGTCGAGCTGGACCCACTCTTCAGGCAGATGAGGGACCGACTGAGGCGAACTGGACCCACTCTTCAGGCAGATGAGGGACCGTCTGAGTCGAGCTGGACCCACTCTTCAGGCAGATGAGGGACCGTCCACACAGGGCAGGGACCACTTCACCAGGAGAGGGACATCTGGGTCCACAGGTCCTCAGGAGTGAGAGAAAGAAAAAGAAGGCGGTGAACAGTTTGCAAGTGGAATTAAAAAATAAATATTGTTTGATAGCATAAGTAGTCAGAAGAAGAGGATAGTGCTCAAGCTGTCATACTTCCCCCAGCACAGTTACTCCTAGGGCAGTGTAGCTAAAGCTGTGGGTTTATGTTTCTGTTCCTAACTAGTCTGACCTTAGGCGATTTCAAAGAGGAACGTTTTAAGCCTGAACTTAAATGAAGAGACTGTGTCAGCATATTTAACATGGGAGCTGATTCCATAACACAGGAGCTTGGTAGCTAAACGCTCTACCTCCTACAGTACTTTTAGAGACTCTTGGGACCACCAGAAGGCTCTACCTCCTACAGTACTTTTAGAGACTCTTGGGACCACCAGAAGGCCGGCATTCTGAGAGCGAAGAGCTCTGTTTGGATGATATGGTTCTATAGCATCTTTGAGGCAGGATGGGGCCATGTCATTTATGGCTTTGTAGGTCAAGAGTAGAATTTTGAATTTGATTCTAGACTCGACGGGGAGCCAGTGAAGAGACTTCAGCACCGGCGTAATGTGCTCTCTTCTTTTTGTTCCTGTTAGTAATCTTGCTGCTGCATTTTGAACCAGTTGAAAGCTTTTTATGGAGCTTTTAGGACACGCTGCAAGCAGGGAGTTACAGTAGTCTAATCTAGTCGTTACAAATGCATGGATAAGTTTTTCGGCATCACTTTTAGGCAGGATTCTTCTGATTTTGGCGATGTTGCGCAAATGGAAATAGGCTGTTTTACAAGCTTGATTTATATGAGCTTTAAATGAGAGCTCCTGGTCAAATAAGACTCCAAGGTTTCTTACAGTAGAACTGGAGGCTACACTGACATTGTCCAGTGTGACTATCTGCTCAGATAGAGCGTCTCGTAGATGTTTAGGGCCAAGCACAATGACCTCGGTTTTTTCAGGGTTAAGAAGCAGGTAGTTTAGTGTCATCCAGGTTTTTATCTCCTTCACACAAGTACTAAGTCTGTCTACTTGATCGCTCTGATCAGGTTTCATTGATAAATACAGCTGAGTGTCATCTGCATAGCACTGGAAGTTAATGCCATGCTTTCTGATAATGTTGCCTAATGGCAGCATATAAAGAGTAAACAGAATTGGACCGAGTACCGAACCCTGTGGCACACCGTAAATTACTTTAGAGCTTGGTGAGGAGCTCTTGTTTACATTAACAAATTGGAACCTATCAGATAGATAGGATTTAAACCAGCTGAGGGCTGTTCCTCCAACACCTACATCACATTCTAACCTCTGCAGTAGAATGTTGTGGTCGATGGTGTCAAACGCTGCGCTGAGGTCCAACAGAACCAGGATTGAGACCAGTCCATCGTCAGCGGCTAATAACAAATCATTTGTGACTTTAACTAGTGCAGTTTCAGTGCTGTGGTGGGCTCTGAACCCTGACTGGAAAACTTCAAATAAGTTATTGTCCTGCAGGTGGCGACAAAGCTGTTTTACTACAACTTTTTCAAGGATTTTAGAGACGAAGGGAAGATTTGAAATAGGTCTGTAGTTTACCAATAGGTCGGGATCTAGATTAGGCTTTTTCAGAAGAGGTTTAATGACTGCATGTTTGAAGGACTGTGGAACATAGCCACTTTCGAGTGAAGTATTTATTATATTAAGAATAGGGTCTATAATTAGGGGAAGAATGTCTTTGAGGAGTCTGCTTGGAATGGGGTCTAGGACACAAGTGGAGCTTTTAGAGGACATAATGGCTGAAGTTATCTCTGCTTGATCAACAGCTGTGAACCTTTCTAAGTTTACAGGTGGATTTATATGGGACGTTAGATTTACAGCTTGGGCTAGTTCAGGGCTAATAGCGGGGGTAATTTCATCTCATTTATCGCTGATTGTTTTTATTTTATTGTTAAAAAATAGGAGGAAATCATCAGAGCTGAGTGTAGCTGGGATTGAGGGCTCTACTGCACTGTGACAGTTTGTTAGCCTAGCTACAGCGCTGAAAAGGAATTTAGTGTTACTTTTGTTGACTTCTATTAGATTTGAATAATATCTGGTTTGGGCCTTACGCAGAGCCTGCTTATAGGACAGGAGCAACTTTTCCATGCTTTTAGGGATTCTTCGGTGTGAGAGCGACGAAATAATCCCTCTAACTTTCTAACTCTTTGTTTATGTGAACGCAGTTCTTGGTTGTACCAGGAGGAGGCGCTTTGGCCTAATGACCTTCTGTTTTAACGGTGCGACAACGTCAAGAGCATACTTCAGAGAATTCATGGTCAAGTCGACACATTGATCACTTAAACTGGGACTAAAGCTGTTCTCAGCAGGATCACATGACATGTCACTGAATATTGGCTCTATTATTTCTTTGAATTTTGAGATAGATTTTTCAGATATTGTCCTTTTCATTATAACTTTATTTTGTGGGACTGGATGATCTTTAAGAATAAACTGAAAGGTAATTAGGAAATGATCTGACAATATAGGGTTTTGAGGGAGGACAATGAGGTCACTAATCTCTGTTCCATACGTTAGGACAAGATCCAGAGTGTTCTTGTGAGTGTGAGTCGCTTTATTTACATTCTGAGTGAAACCAATGCTGTCTAACAAGGCGCTGAAGGCATTACTGAGAGCGTCATCACTCATGTTCACGTGGATATTAAAGTCTCCAACTATAACTATTTTATCCCAGGCTAACACTAAGTTTGATATAAAGTCAGAAAACTCTGTTAAAAACTCTGAGTAGGGACCAGGAGGTCGGTAGATAACTATGAACAAAACTCCTTTTTGGTTTTTCATATTTGGACATGTGATCGACAGCATAAGGCTTTCAAATAAGTGAAATGCATTGTTAGTTTTAGGGCTCATGAGTAGGCTTGAGTGTGAGATCACTGCCACACCACCACCTCGGCCTGTGCTCCTGGCGGTCTGAAAGTTAACATGGGTGGGTGGGGTTAACATGGGTGGGTGGGGTTAACATGGGTGGGTGTTCAGTTAGAGCTAGAAGATCTATGTTATAGTCACTAGTTAATTCATTAACTAAGAGCGATTTGGAGGAAATTGCTCTAATGTTTAGCAGTCCACATTTTACGTGTTTATTCATTTGTGTATTTGTGTCATTTGTGATTGTTATTTTCCTTAAGTTATTTGGTCTGACGCCTGAAATATTTTTTCTGAGATGTGACTTTTTGGCATTATTTGTACGAGGGACACGAGGGACACGAGGGACACACACAGTCTCTATCTGTCTTGAATCTGAACACTTCACATGTAACAGAACGGGCGAGAGTTCAGCGACAGAGGAGCGTCTTGAACTGCTGCGCTGCGCCCGGGGCTCATCCCTAGATGGTCACTTAACACGACTAAGACTATCGGTCAAATTCCGAACTAATAGGGATGTACCCTCCGAAGTCGGATGGATGCCATCCCTGCGTATAAGCCCGGGCTTTCCCCAAAACGCACTCCAGTTATCAATAAAGACAACGTTGTTTTGAGGGCACCATCTGGATAACCAGTTGTTGAATGCTGAGAGACGGCTGTACAATTCAGCATTGATCCGATTGGGCAGGGGACCAGAAAATATTACAGTGTCCGACATCGACTTCGCTAGGTCACACACCGCGGCTACTCACCACTCCACAGTTGCTCCACTTTGCCCAGAGGGACTCCTCTCTCCCACAATCACTCCTCTTTCCCACAGTCACTCCTCTTTCCCCACAGTCACTCCTCTTTCCCCACAGTCACTCCTCTTTCTCCATTGTAACTCCTCTTTCCCCACAGTCACTCCTCTTTCCCCACAGTCACTCCTCTTTCCCCACAGTCACTCCTCTTTCCCCACAGTCACTCCTCTTTCCCCATTGTAACTCCTCTTTCCCCACAGTAACTCCTCTTTCCCCACAGTCACTCCTCTTTCCCCACAGTCACTCCTCTTTCCCCACAGTCACTCCTCTTTCCCCATTGTAACTCCTCTTTCCCCACAGTCACTCCTCTTTCCCCACAGTCACTCCTCTTTCTCCACAGTTGCTCCTCTTTCCCCAAAGGTACTCCTCTTTCCCCACAGTCACTCCTCTTTCCCCACAGTCACTCCTCTTTCTCCACAGTTGCTCCTCTTTCCCCATTGTAACTCCTCTTTCCCCACAGTCACTCCTCTTTCCCCACAGTCACTCCTCTTTCTCCACAGTTGCTCCTCTTTCCCCAAAGGTACTCCTCTTTCCCCACAGTCACTCCTCTTTCCCCATTGTCACTCCTCTTTCTCCAGTCACTCCTCTTTCCCCACAGTCACTCCTCTTTCCCCACAGTCACTCCTCTTTCCCCACAGTCACTCCTCTTTCCCCATTGTCACTCCTCTTTCTCCAGTCACTCCTCTTTCCCCACAGTCACTCCTCTTTCCCCACAGTTACTCCTCTTTCCCCACAGTTACTCCTCTTTCCCCGCAGTTACTCCTCTTTCCCCATAGTTCTCTCCTCCTCCCCTCTCTTCTCTCCTCCTCCCCTCCCCTCTCCATTCTCTCCTCTGCACAGTCACATGTTTGGGCTCTTCCTCTTACCTCTGCTGCCCCCTCTCCTCTCCTCTCTCCTCTCCTCCCCTCTCTCCTCCTCTCCTCTCCTCCCCCCTCTCCTCCTCTCCTCCCCTCTCTACTCTCCTCCTCTCTTCCCCTCTCTCCTCCCCTCCTCCCCTCCCTCTCTCCTCTCCTCCCCTCCCTCCTCCTCCCCTCTCCTCCCCTCTCTCCTCCTCTCCTCCCCTCTCTCCTCCTCTCCTCCCTTCTCTCCTCCCCTCTCTCCTCCTCTCCTCCCCTCTCTCCTCTCCTCCCCTCTCTCTTCCCCTCTCTCCTCCTCTCCTCCCCTCTATCCTCTCTTCCCCTCTCTCCTCCTCTCCTCCCCTCTCTCCTCCCCTCTCTCCTCCTCTCCTCTCGTCCCCTCTCCTCCCCTCTCTCCTCCTCTCCTCCCCTCTCTCCTCCTCTCTCTTCCTCTCCTCTCTCCTCCTCTCTCCTCTCCTTCCCTCTCTCCTCCTCTCCTCCCCTCTCTCCTCTCCTCCCCTCTCCTCCTCTCGTCCCCTCTCTCCTCCTCTCCTCTCCTCCCCTCTCCTCCTCTCGTCCCCTCTCTCCTCCTCTCCTCTCCTCCCCTCTCTCCTCCTCTCGTCCCCTCTCTCCTCCTCTTCCCTTCTCGACTCCTCTCTCTCCTCCCCTCTCTCCTCCCCTCTCTCCTCCCCTCTCTCCTCCCCTCTCTCCTCCTCTCCTCTCCTCCCCTCTATCCTCTCTTCCCCTCTCTCCTCCTCTCCTCCCCCCTCTCCTCTCGTCCCCTCTCCTCTCCTCCCCTCTCTCCCCTCCCATCTCCCCCTCTCCTCCCCTCTCTCCTTCTCTCTCTTCCTCTCCTCTCTCCTTCCCTCTCTCCTCCTCTCTCCTCTCCTTCCCTCTCTCCTCCCCTCTCTCCTTTCCTCCCCTCTCTCCTCCTCCCCTCTCCTCTCGTCCTCTCTCCTCTCGTCTCCTCTCTCCTCCCTTTTCCCTTCTCGCCTCCTCTCCTCCCCTCTCTCCTCCTCTCCTCCCCTCTCTCCTCTCCTCCCCTCTATCCTCTCTTCCCCTCTCTCCTCTCTTCCCCTCTCTCCTCCTCTCCTCCCCTCTCTCCTCCCCTCTCTCCTCTCTTCCCCTCTCTCCTCTCTTCCCCTCTCTCCTCTCTTCCCCTCTTCCCCTCTCTCCTCTTCTCCTCTCGTCCCCTCTCTCCTCCTCTCCTCCCCTCTCCTCCTCTCCTCCCCTCTCTCCTCCTCTCTCTCCTTCCCTCTCTCCTCCTCTCTCCTCTCCTTCCCTCTCTCCTTCTCTCCTCCCCTCTATCCTCTCCTCTCTCCTCTCCTCCCCTCTCCTCTCGTCCTCTCTCCTCCTCTCGTCCCCTCTCTCCTCCTCTCCTCTCCTCCCCTCTCTCCTCCTCTCGTCCCCTCTCTCCTCCTCTTCCCTTCTCGCCTCCTCTCCTCTCTCTCCTCACCTCTCTCCTCCTCTCCTCCCCTCTATCCTCTCTTCCCCTCTCTCCTCCTCTCCTCCCCTCTTCCCCTCTCTCCTCCTCTCCTCCCCTCTCCTCTCGTCCCCTCTCTCCTCCCCTCTCCTCCCCTCCTCCCCTCTCTCCTCCTCTCTCTTCCTCTCCTCTCTCCTTTCCTCTCTCCTCCTCTCTCCTCTCCTTCCCTCTCTCCTTCCCTCTCTCCTCCCCTCTCTCCTTTCCTCCCCTCTCTCCTCCTCCCCTCTCCTCTCGTCCTCTCTCCTCCTCTCGTCCCCTCTCTCCTCCTCTTCCCTTCTCGCCTCCTCTCCTCCCCTCTCTCTCCTCTCCTCCCCTCTCTCCTCCCCTCTATCCTCTCTTCCCCTCTCTCCTCCCCTCTCTCCTCCTCTCCTCCCCTCTCTTCCCCTCTCTCCTCCTCTCCTCCCCTCTCTCCTCCTCTCCTCCCCTCTCTCCTCCGCTCTCTCCTCTCTTCCCCTCTCTCCTCCTCTCCTCCCCTCTCTCCTCTATTCCCCTCTCTCCTCCTCTCTTCCCCTCTCTCCTCCTCTCCTCCCCTCTCTCCTCTCCTCTCGTCCCCTCTCCTCTCACCTCTGCTGCCCTGTCCTTGTTCTCTCCTGTGGTCCAGATATACCCAGCTAACCTTTAGCCTTTATCCCGCTCCTGCACAGATATGACGCTAATGATGAATGGACCGAAATACACTGGTGTCCAGCTCGATCATAGCTCCAGCTCCAGTCTCTGTGTGATCCGCGCTCGCTCCGGTGCTTGTGGTTCTGTGGGACATTCACAATTACAGAATGGAGGCAAAAGTAAAGATCAAAAACATTTTCAATGACTTAGTTCTCGCCGATGTCTGCTGGGTAATGCAGTAACAACTGCAAGCTGAGGAATAAAAATAGTGCAGCGATCTGTCCTGCAGCGATCTGTCCTACAGCGATCTGTCCTGCAACGATCTGTCCTACAGCGATCTGTCCTGCAGCGATCTGTCCCACAGCGATCTGTCCTGCAGTGATCTGTCCTGCAGACCATGCCAGTCGTGCATCACGATTTGACAAATCAGCATCTAAACAAACACAATGTTATGCTCTTTAAAGGGGACATATTAGGCAAAGTCAACTTCCACGAGCGTTTAACCCTGTTACAGTGTTTCTTCATCCTATGTTTGCACAGTTCAATCCTGCAGGTTTGAGTTCATATTGTGCTGAAACTGAGGCTCCAGTGCTCAGACAATGACTGTTGTCACCTACCACCTATCCCCGCCCACATCCTGCACTTTTTGTTGTTTGAAAAATGAAGATTGTGAATGAAACATGTAGTCTAAAATGTGCTCACTGTTCACCTATAAACACATGTAAATGACGGTGTGCTGCTTGTGTGGTGTTCCGAGGGTCCTTTAGCTTAGTCCTTCTGTCCACAGTGGCTAAACCAGACTAAACCATCTCATGTTTTATAAAAGCCAACAACGCCACCTGGGAGTTGGCCCAGGACCAGCGAAATATAAGTATAATAATATAATAATATAATATTGATAGGCAGAGACTTGAGGTTAGCAAAAATAAATGTTTATTTGTACATGGTCGATAACTTGGACATTACAGTTGGAATACATTACGCATGTTTCATCGTTCGGATAAAGCAGGAAAGACACAACTGCAAGGCAAGAAGGCAACAAGCAGGCAAGAAGACAAGGCAAGAAGACAAGGCAAGAAGACAAGGCAAGAAGACAAGACAAGAAGACAAGGCAAGAAGACAAGACAAGGAGACAAGGCAAGAAGACAAGACAAGGAGACAAGGCAAGGAGACAAGGCAAGGAGACAAGGCAAGGAGACAAGACAAGAAGACAAGGCAAGAAGACAAGGCAAGAAGACAAGGCAAGGAGACAAGGCAAGAAGACAAGGCAAGGAGACAAGGCAAGAAGACAAGGCAAGGAGACAAGGCAAGGAGACAAGGCAAGAAGACAAGGCAAGAAGACAAGGCAAGAAGACAAGACAGGTCAAGGCAGCAAGGCAAGGCGGCGACAGTGCACCCTAGCTCTATGGTTCAGATCTATAAAAGACAACATGGTCACTAAATGTACAGCTGGATTATTTGAATTACTCGCTACGCCACGCACCTGCAGCTGGATAAATGAGACGGAGGACTGGACAGACTGTAAACAATAGCACGCCCGTTAGCCGGCATAACGGGCGGCACACAGCGCGCGGGCCCATGGCAGAAAGCTCTAAATTAAAGTTACAATCAGCGCTAAAGAACGCTAACGGTTTCACATCTGAATATCGTTAATAGTACCTGAGAGTGGCGTGCACGGCGTAAACACCGGGAACCCGGAAGTAAAAGCGCAAGGTAAGGACGGAAGCGCTTTTAAAAGTGGTTGACGTCAGCGTCAGCCAATAGAAAGTCTGCTCAGTAGTAGAGCCCGCCTGCCGGCTATACTGCTACACTTACAGTGAAATGTCACTATGAAGAGGCGGGGCTTATCAGTTCTGCAGTACTGAACAGGAAGTCAATGGACCTGTTTCTGTTATAAGTCATTTTAGATCAATATTGCGGCTTGTATCCTGCTTCCGAAGAGTGCACACGCTTTTTTGCTCGCTCCGCTTGATATCGCTGCTTTCCTTATTTATTTTGCTTTTTAATCAGTTTTTGTCTTCCAAACATTTTTGCTTTAGACTTTTTCAAGTAAACCAAGGATTTTAAGAACATTTTTCCAGTTTTAACGACATATCTGACGCCAGCGACATGTCCGGGAGAAGAAGGGAGAAAGACTGTGAACGCTGTCGGAAATATCAACAAGAAATTAATGAGCTGGAAACACGGATATTTGTTTTGGAATCTGAAAAAGTTCTTCACGATACCATTCCTGTGTCAACCGATGGTAAGAAGAGCACACTTTTTACAAGAAAAACTGCTACTTTCAACCTAAACCGCAGTGACTCTGTGTCGTTTCCAAAACTGTTTAAAATCCAGAAAGACCAGGCTGTTTCTTGGAACAAACTTGGAGCAAACCCTAAACGATACAAAGATAAGGTGAAGTCACCTAAAATAAAGCTCACCAACAGATTTTTACCACTTTCAGAGATGGAATTAAATGAAAAAAGGAAAGATGACGTGGCCAAAATACAGCGAGGAGGATCTGTGCCAGGAGCCAAGGTCACGCAGATTGTTTTGGTTGGGGACGGCGCGATAAGTCACGTGACGCATGAAAAGATAAACACACATTCTTTTCCAAGCGCCACTGTTTCTGAGATAGCGTCACTCCTTCCAAATATTATGGCTAAGCATGGAGGAGCTAAACAGCTGATTGTGCATGTGGGTGCAGTGGACATGCGGCGGGAACAGACTGAAGTTTTGAAAAAAGTCTTCTTGAAGTTATTCGACGTGCTTGATAAAATGGAAATCAAAACATTCATAAGTGGACCTCTTCCAAACATCGACAGGAGGATAAACAAGTTTAGCCGGCTTCTTCAGCTGAACACATGGCTGTCCAAAGAGTGTACCCCTAGAGGACTACACTACATTGAGAACTTCTATCTATTCTGGAAACGAGAGGACCTGTTTAAGAGAAATGGCCCCCACCTATGCAGAGGTGGAGTGAGGGTGCTGACAGAGAACCTGCTCCACGCTCTGAGGCATTGGACTGGGCCTGGACAGGGTCCTGAGCAGATAGTTAGAGAAGAGAGGAATTAGAGAAGAATTCCTGCTCCATCAGCCAGAGACCGAGCCAATGTTTTAACATCAAAAGCACCACAACCTCAGCCTCCACCAAAGGATTCATCAGCAGCTGCTCCACCACCACCAGCAAAGGATTCAGCTCCAGCTGCTCCACATTCACCTCCACCGCCTCCAGCAAAGGAACAATCTTCAAAGGCCTTGGACCCATCTGTGACAAGCCCAACAACATCCCTGTCATCGCCCCTGCCTTCACACCATCCCTGGGTTCCCCCTGCAACATCTACTCCCACTAAAGATTCATCATTCTCCTTCTCATCTCCACTCTCACCCATGGGCCTTCCCAGCCATTTTGAAAGTCTGATCAAATCAGGCACTAAGATGGCTCCACTCACGCCCAATATAGCAAGGGCTATGTCAATACGTATCAACTCTTCCCTGCACCAGCCGACTACACCAACAAAAGCCCCACCACCCATCCCCCCTCGCCTCTCACCTGGTCCCAAACTCTCCTTGGCTACAAAAGCCCCACCACCCATCCAACCTCGCCTTTCACCTGGTATCTCCCATAGCTAGGATGCACTGGGTCTCAGCGTTGCCGGGACTTATTGTCACATTAAAAATCAAACCAACCCGGGGCCCTATGTAAAAAGAGCCCCCCCTAGTGCTATTTCTGTAGTCACATCATCACACAGATGGAAAAACAAAATGCAAGTCAGGCCCAATCTGAGAAATGTGATTCATATTCCCTGTGAAAAGATAAAGCCCAGTCCCACTGAAACTAGTCTGAAACTTCCTGTGCTAAATGTCAGATCCTTATGTAACAAATCTCTCTTAATTAATAATTTTATTTCTTCTTATAATCTTGATTTTATGTTTTTAACTGAAACATGGCTTGACAAAAACACAGGAAATGTAGTTCTGATAGAATCTGCTCCACCCAACTTTAAGTTTGAATCTGAAACACGAGAAAACAAAAAAGGGGGTGGAGTCTGTGCTGTCTTTAGAGATGAAATAATTACCCGCAGGTTGTCTTTTGGGGTGTTTTCATCATTTGAGTATGTATCCTTTAAAATGGAGCTAAAACGGTCTCCATCCATTCTCTTCATTGTTTTATACAAGCCTCTCCAGCACTGCCAACGTTTTATTGATGATTTTACTGAGATGCTTTCAGTCATATGCACAGACTTTGATGGTTTGGTCATTACAGGTGATTTCAATGTGCATGTTGATAATATTTGTGACAGAAACGCTAAACAGCTTGATGCTGTCCTTGAAACCTTCAGTCTTACTCAGCATGTGAGAGGCCCCACCCACAGCAAAGGACACACTCTAGATCTCATAATTACAAAGGGGGTAAATATTTCAAATGTTAATGTGATCGATGTTGCTCTGTCTGATCATTTCTGTGTCTTCTTTGACCTGTCTGTTTCTCCCAAACCTCCGGTTGGTCCTGCAGTTGTTCAGAGGAGACACATAAGTGATGGCACAGGTGCACTGTTTATGGAAATGATAAACTTTGAAAATGTCTCATGTTCTAATGTAAATGATTTGTTGAACTCTGTTACATCTAGTGTTTTGAATGTTCTGGACACCATCGCCCCTATAAAGGCTAAAATGGTTAAAAATAAGCAGAAGGCGCCGTGGAGAAATGATGATTCGGTCAGGGCACAGAAAAGGGAGTGCCGCAGGGCCGAACGGAAATGGCGCAAGTCAAAGCTCCAGTTCAAAAAGAGATTTACAAAGAAAAGCTGAACATGTACAAGCTAATCTTATGTAGAACTAGGGAAAGAAATTTTTCTGAAATAATTGGAAGCTGCAGTAACAACTCGCGTGTCCTGTTTGCCACAGTAAACAGATTAACAAACCCTCCAGCTCAGCTGCCGTTAGAACTCATTTCCACATCCAAGTGTAATGAGTTTGCATTATTCTTTAATGACAAAGTTCAGGGCATTAAAAATGCTATAAATCCCACAATGCAAAAAATTACCCTAAAACCACCAAGACACTTAGAGCTAACTCACTTTGCACCAGTAACTGACAAAACTGTCCATGAGATCATCACCAGTCTGAGTTCATCTACATGCTGCCTTGATGTGTTACCCACCAAATTTCTAAAGTCTGTGCTGAACAGTTTGTTAGCACCATTCACTCACATAGTTAACATGTCGCTTCAATCTGGAACATTCCCAATGTCTTTGAAAACTGCGGTCATAAAGCCTCTCCTAAAGAAGAGCAGTCTTGATGCCGCAGTACTGAGTCATTACCGGCCCATCTCTAATCTGCCCATTTTGGGGCAAAGTCCTTGAAAAGGTTGTTTACCTACAGCTCACAGATTTCCTCTTAATAAACAACTCATTTGATGTTTTTCAGTCAGGTTTTAGACCTCATCACAGCACTGAGACTGCTCTTGTCAAGGTGACAAATGACATCCGCCTGAACACTGACACGGGCAAAGCCTCAGTCTTAATTCTGTTAGATCTGAGT
>NW_027316389.1:38786629-38804129 GCF_026437365.1 Eucyclogobius newberryi | reverse complement strand
AGTGCTCTGATTGTGTTGGCACATATCTTTCCTCTAGTCCTTGACCTGCAGGTTGTAAACATGTTCCTGGTGGTTTGGAGGGGGGTCTGTCGTCAGTGAGGCCCCAGATAAGGCACGAAGGCTGGACCTGTCCTGCCCAGCGTGGCCCCTGCACCACAGCGGCCCCACAGAGGCATGAACGAGACACTAGCAAGGCCCCATTGAGGCACCAGGGTTCCTTCTCGCACCCATCGGACGTAATCTGAAGAGTGTGGAGGCAGAACTACTCAGGAGGACAGAGGAAGGTTCATCTAGAGACAGTTCCTCCAGGCAGTTTGGACACAGTTGAACTAAAATATGAAATATTGTTTGATAGAATAAGTCTTTATCAGAGGATAGTGCTCATGCTGCCATACTTCCCCCAGAGTTGCTGCTAGGGCAGCGGAGCTGAAACTGTAGCTTTATATTTCTGTTCCTAACTGGCCTGACCATAAGTCATTTCAAAGAGGAACGTTTTAAGCCTGGACTTAAATGAAGAGACTGTGTCGACCTCTTTAACATGGACAAAGCTGATTCCATAACACAGGATCTCCATCTCCTACTGAGCTTTTGAATGCATTAGTTTGATTTACATAAGTCAGATAATCCTATGAGCAGAAGCAGTTTTTGATTTCCAACTTTGACACAAGAAATCCCTTTAAAACTGCTTCACACACAGAGAGTGTAGAATCATTCCCAGAGGGTCAAGTGAGTCAAGTCGAGTCACTGATTCTAAAAACAAAGTCCCCTCAAGTCAGCTTTCTCTACTCTAAAGCAAATCAACTGGAGACAAATCCATCAGATCTTGGTGAATCCATTTGACCTGTAGCAGACGCACTTTATTATCTGATCCTGGCAACAATGAAATATTTGTGAATTTGTAAACAATAACATTCAGAATCAGAAAAAGGTTTATTGCCATTGTCAATGAACAGAATTCACAAACATAGGATCTTGCTTTGGTGATTTGTTGCAACATAAAACAATGAACAATGATAAAACAACATATATAAGTCACAAAGAGAAATAATGTAAATCAGGCTTTCTATGTAATACTGTGACATAATGTCAATCATCCTGGTACAATATTCTCTGTCCATATATCAGCTGTAAATAAGACTATGAAGAGTATAAGAGTTTTTCTACAAGAGTGTTTTGTTTTTTTTTAAAGTGATCTGTTTTTTATTATTATACTTCTATACCTACTCTCTGTTGCAACACTGGAATGTCCGAAATGTGGGACAAACAAAGGTTATCTTACCTTATCTTACACAAATGTACAGCTGAATTTACATATGTAGTGCAGAAAGTGAACAGTGAGTGATTCAATTATGGTTTAAGTGACATAATAATAAGTAGTTAATAATAGTTTAAGAAGTGTTTATGAGTCCAACAGCAGAGGGAAAGAAACTGTTCTTGTGTTCTCCTGCCTGAGGGGAGTGGCCTCCTGCCTGAGGGGAGTGGCCTCCTGCCTGAGGGGAGTGGCCTCCTGCCTGAGGGGAGTGGCCTCCTGCCTGAGGGGAGTGGCCTCCTGCCTGAGGGGAGTGGCTCAATAGTCCATGTCCAGGGTGAGAAGGGTCGGCTGTGATGTGACCTGCTCGTCCCAGAGTCCTGGAAACGTACAGGTCCTGCAGAGATGGAAGTCTGCAGCTGATGTTTGTCCCTGGCTGTGGCTCCAGCGTACCACACGGTGATGGAGGAGGTGATGGAGGAGGTGATGGAGGAGGTGATGGAGGAGGTGATGGAGGAGGTGATGGAGGAGGTGATGGAGGAGGTGAGGATGGACTCAATGATGGCCGTGTAGAACTGCACCATCATCTGCGCTGGCAGCTTTGCTTTCCTCAGCTGCCGTAGTAAGTACATCCTCTGCTGGGCCTGAGGGAGCTGATGGTGGCTCCCACTTGAGGTCCTGGTGATGGTGGTGCAGAGGAAGAGGAGCGAGTCTGAGATGTTGAGGGGGGGCTGGAGTCGTGGCTGGAAGCAGTTTGTGTACAGGGAGAAGAGCAGGTGAAGAGCCCAGTGGAGCTGAGGCTGAGGCTGGTGCTTGGGACGGAAACTAACGACATCGGCCGCAATTATCAAACTTTATTTCAGAGATTGTGGATTATTGCTGTGCTCCAGGAGCGACATGTTAAGACCATTCGACACAGAGCAACAGAGGGAAGGGACTCAAGGCGCTCATTCATGAATGAAGCTACAAATGTACTTCTGCTTTGATTTGGGGAAAGAGTTGGGACAGATTCAACCATAACGTCTCATAACGATTCAAAATCTTGATCAAAAACTGTGTTCGCATAATTGAAGAGTTTATGTCAACAACTGTCATTTAAATATAAATCCAGCACACAAGTCACTGTTAAATTTTTCAAAAGTAAATCTTTAAGGTTTGTTCTGTAAGTTTATCCCCTTAGATTGGACACGTATCTTATTTTAACCCTCCCAAAAACTGAACAGGGCAGAGCTGTGCCAACCCTCTTAAGCACTTTTTTCCCACAATATTGCACTGGACCCATGGGTGGAGTGAGCAGGTAGAAGCCCTGACCATTAGGCATGCATGAGAGGCCTGGGGGGCGCTCTCCTCTCCCCGGCCCGCTTTGATCCCTCTGGTGTAGTCAAGCAAGACACCAATCATTCTGCGGCCACATAAAAGCTAGCAGAGCGCGGCCTGGTATTTAGCTTTATGTTTATCCGTGTTATTACGGCGGGTGGGGGCAGACTGGGCAGATGGGCAGGTGCGGTGATTTCACAGGCGCTTGGCAAAGGGAAATGGAGCTTGTTTTAACAGGGGCAGAGTCAGTGACACAAGGACGAGTGTGGGATTAACGACTGTGGAGAGGGTGAAGCGTTGTGACGTTTTCTTCAGTAAAGTATTCATAAAAAAAGTACTTGAGTAGTTTTCAGACTGCGTTTCTCCGACATGATCCATATATTGTACTTTTTCTCTTCTCACTGTGAGTGAATAAAAACAATATGAAATGATTTGAACTGCTCCTTAAGATATGACTCAGTGAATGTCCTTACAATGACATCATTAACCCACTCGATGTAACATTTTGAGTGATTCACTCATGTATAAGTAATTGTTAATATGAGTTCACATGTGAGTTCAAGTAATGGTCCCATATTAAGACAGTTATGTTGTTTTGAAGAGATGTTTTTTGCGTTATGTATTAGTTTCTGGCATCTGACTTTATTAGATCTTAGAAGTATTATTGTGACCTCACTTTGAATAATTGTCTAAAACTATTGTTTAAAGAAAAAAATCACATGACATCAAGACCTTTCTGGTAGAAAATGGTGATGGACCTCTGGAACGAGGGCTGAGACAGGGCTGTGTCTGGTCCCCCCTCCTGTTTGCTTTGTACTTGGAACCACTGGCCCAATTTATTAGACATAAAAAATCAATCCAGTGTGTTACTTTTGATGTGATGATAGGCAAACCACGACCATGTGTTCTGGGTCCTGTTGTTCACAAGTTTTGGACTGAGATCAATAAAGTGCTACAAATGTTTTTTGACAACATCGTCCCACTGGATTTCTCTGTATTTGGCCCTGAAAACTCCTGCCATGGACACAATCGATAGATATCTTTGGAATATATTCCTGAGGGCAAGGAAAAGGTCAGAACAAGAAGATGGATGACACAAACTGAGTTTGAGATTTTTTGTGCTGTGCCAAGTTGGATGTCTTTTTTGTTTATAAATATATAGTTATTTTTCAAATTTTCAAATTTCATTACCGTAAGTTAAGTGAAAAAAATAAAATGCAGAACTAAGAACACAACACAGAGAGAAAGTGAAACACTAAAACATGTAGTTCACTACCAAGGACCACGCCCCCCGCTGCAAAGTGTTTATTGACATAGGAGAAACATGAACATCACAGATGTACAGAAATGATACTGTTATTGGGCTTCAGGTGATGATGCTGCAGGCTCCCGGGCCTCGAGACCCCCATCCAGGAGATGAACTAGAATAATAATTAGAAGAGGTTCAGACGGAGGGGCACAAAGTCACGAACGCTGATCTGTGTGACCTGGATGCCTAAATAGTGTAGCCGCAGGAAGGGGCGTGGTCCTGCACCCGAACTTAAGATAACAAACTTCATTTAAATAAAAACACTTATTCAAAATATTGTCCAGCTTTCACGTCCCACAGTCCAAGAGGCTTCAGGCACTTTCCATGTTCAAGTACAATTAGTCTTCTTAATGAATCAAATATATGTT
The DNA here is from genome assembly GCF_026437365.1 of Eucyclogobius newberryi. NCBI lineage: Eukaryota > Metazoa > Chordata > Actinopteri > Gobiiformes > Gobiidae > Eucyclogobius > Eucyclogobius newberryi. Next base: position 38,799,886 of record NW_027316389.1, on the reverse strand, counting down.
TGATTAGGACATTAAGATTTATAACCTTTTGAATAAAGGTATTACTTTTATAAGGTGTAAAACCTTATTAAAGCCATACCTGAAGATGACACATGAGACTCGATTGTTGGAAATAATGGGTTTTTGTCCCAGGGTGATTTTATTCAACAGGACATTTTTCTAAGTTATTATTTTAACCTGTCAAGGCTCCATAAAATAAGTATTAGCAGAAAAGATCTATGTTGAAATGTTGAAAATGCCAAAGGTGCTTTCATACATGCTTAATGGAATGGCCCTCTGGGGCCAGTATTGCAATCATAATCCAGCAGGATTCATCCAGGTTGATAGTGTTTTTTTTTTTCAAATCTCATCCAAAATGGAGTCTTTCAAACTTGATTTGAATCTTGTGAATAAATCCTGCTTTGCAAACACAATCCTGATCCAGATGTTTAGCTCTATTTGGTATTTCAAAACTTTAGAGCCAAATCTGGATCATTTTGATCCTGCAAATCAGGTTCCCAGTGATATCACCTCAGAGGGGATTTGAGCTTAACAGCTTCTATCACTGACTTTGAACAGTTTGACTCTGAATAGACGACAAATGTCACACAAATCTAAAAAGTATAATTATTATCCAATTTATTTTGGAGATTACATCTCTAATTCAAATTAATTAATAATTTAATCTCTCATTGTCCAAGGGGCACTTTATAATAAAAAATGTTATGTAAATGTAATGAGGTAAGTAAAATAATCTGTTTATTACTGTAAAAACATGAGACAGGTGTTTGAGAAACTCGAACATTTGCACATCATTTATTTGTTCAAGCGTTTGTTCTTTACTGCTTTATGGTAATCATAATTAGTCTAACATAATATAATAAGATAAGATAAGATATTCCTTTATTGTCCCACATGGGGAAATAATATATATATATATATATATATATATATATATATATATATATAACATAATATAATATAATATGTATATAAGTAAGTATGTCCAGCTGTTGTCTGATGCCACTGCCCCGAGTGCTCCGATGACCTCGGGCACCACCTTCACCTTCCACTCCTCCTCCAGCTCTTTTCTGAGCCTTTGGTATTTCTCAAGTTTCTCGTGTTCCTTTTTCCTGATGTTGTCATCACTTGGTGTTGCCACGTCAACCACCACGGCTTTCCTCTGCTGTTTATCCACCACCACTATGTCCGGTTGGTTGGTTATTACCAATAAAATCCTAAGATTCCCAAAATTCCCTCTGTACATTTTTTGAGTATTTATTATGTCAAGAATATGACGCAAGACATTTAAACTCTGTGCATTTTTTCAAATTATGTGCAATTTGTTACACATTAAATTGTTTAATTTCACATGAAAACATGGCATGATGAAAAACTTGCAATACATTTTTCTTACATTTATGTGAGTAAAGTAGAAGATTGAAATTGATATCTCTAAATGTAAGTTTGTTGTTGTCCCTCACCTGCAGTGTCTGGAGTTGAGTTAAGAGTCTTTTTTACTCCACTGAAAACAACACTGACTTCTGAAACATTCAAATCCACTTTCTGTTCATTTGACATGTTTCTTGACATTCACTGCTCACATATGCCCCTCCCCCGTAGAAAAGAGAGGGCGCACATTGTGATGGGACAGGGACCATTTGCGATTGGGAGGCTTTGGTTTCAGCCTCTGCAGTCATCAATCATGCGGGGCCTATTCACACGTGTGACAGCTAACTCTACCGCTGGACATTTAACACTGGCGACCCCGCGCACACTTCAAAAAAACTCCAAACTCTTTCCACCTCGCAGGAACGCTGAGGCAAAGCAGATACAAATTAATAATTCCCATCTGCAATACACTTCACACCGGAAAAATAAGAGTGCCGGGTCCTCCGTGCACTCCCTGCCCTCCCGCTCCGGCGCACACAAAAGAGCTAAATGAGAAAGTCAAGAGTAAAAGTGTGTTTTTCTGCGCCCTGGACTCCTGAACTCTGAGAGGCCGCAGTAAAAGCTGTAGTTTCACAGATCTTGTAAAATGAGAAGGAAAATTTCAAACAAAAAGAGCAGAACATCTGTGTCTGATGTAATAAACATGTGTAATAAACATGTGTAATAAACATGTGTAATAAACATGTGTAATAAACATGTGCTAAACAGCTTTTTACTGATCAACACGTCTATGTCTCTGGATTGTTTTACAATGAACAAACTAAAAATCACTTTAGAAATCATGTTTTCTTTTTCTTTCTTTAAAGTTGCACTTTGTAACTTTTCTGGTGGAAGGTCCGTCACCTGCTTGTCTCCATGGAGATTGTTTTGCTCTGCAGAGTGTTCCACAATATGGCATAAACTAATCTTTCTTCATAGAGATAAGCAGAAGGCACCACCAGGTCAAGTTACAGGTCAGATCTGTGGAGTCTGGTTAAAAAGAAGGAGAAGTAAATGATTTAAAACATGAACAACAAAGGGTTTCATTAGGAGTTTAGAAAATACACTTTCCTAAATGTATCAGTAAATGCTTTTATCAAAGCAGCTTTTAAAGCATGATTTAAATTATGTATTTATTATGTTGTATATATTAAAAACACTGATTTACTGGATTTACAGATCCTTTAAGGAAAACCTTTTGTATTATGTTAGCTTCTCTGATTAGCTTCCTTGCATGCTAATAGTCTCTTAATTATAGAGGAAATGTTGTGTATCAATGTCATTTTCTTTTCTTTTAACTTTTCTTTTAGATTTTTCTTCACAAACTGCCTCTTGACTGATGTGAATCTATGACATACATTTAACACAGGTTTTAACCCGCCAAACTAAGGATAAAGTAGAAAACATATGCACTTTAAAGGCTGAAAAGTCTTCAGAAGTTTTATTACAACAAATCCTTATCAAACCTGTTGACGTTTGCTCACTCTTGACTCATGATACTCTCTTTCTTTAAGTACTATTCACTGGGGGATCCATTGTCCATCAACCTGTGAACATGTAACGTTTAACACAAAACAAAGTGACAGCTCTGTGTGTTTGGGCCATTGAAAAGCCCAAAACACAGCTCCACATCCACCAGGATGAGCCAGGACCTCATGACCAGATCACCTCCCTGCGCCAGCGCCTGGCCCTGCACCTGCACCTGCCCCAGCTCCTGCCCCTGCCTCATCTCCAGCTCCTGCCCCTGCTCCTGCCCCTGCACCTGCTCCTGCTCCTGCCCCAGCTCCTGCCCCTGTACCTGCACCTGCCCCAGCTCCTGCCCCTGCCTCATCTCCAGCTCCTGCCCCAGCTCCTGCCCCTGCTCCTGCCCCTGCACCTGCTCCTGCTCCTGCCCCAGCTCCTGCCCCTGCCTCATCTCCTGCCCCAGCTCCTGCCCCTGCTCCTGCCCCTGCACCTGCTCCTGCTCCTGCCCCTGCTCCTGCCCCTGCACCTGCTCCTGCTCCTGCCCCAGCTCCTGCCCCTGTACCTGCACCTGCCCCAGCTCCTGCCCCTGCCTCATCTCCTGCTCCTGCCAAAGCGGGCAGAGGAGAGGGGGAGGGGCTAAAACAAGTCTGTGGCCTGGAAACAACACAAGGTCAGCCGTGAGAGAGAGAGAGAGAGCAAGGGAGAGGGAAAGAGAGGGAGAGAGAGAGAGCGAGGGAGAGGGAAAGAGAGGGAGAGAGAGAGAGCGAGGGAGAGGGAAAGAGAGGGAGAGAGAGAGAGCGAGGGAGAGGGAAAGAGAGGGAGAGAGAGAGAGCGAGGGAGAGAGGAAGAGAGAGAGGGAGAGAGAGAGAGAGAGAGAGAGAGAGGGAGAAAGAGAGGGAGAGAGAGAGGGAGAGAGAGAGAGAGGGAGAGAGAGAGAGGGAGAGAGAGGGAGAGAGCGAGGGAGAGAGAGGGAGAGAGCGAGGGAGAGAGAGAGAGAGAGAGAGAGAGGGAGAGAGAGAGAGAGCGAGGGTGGGGCCTCGTGAGTGAGGGTGGGGCCTCGTGAGTGGGGGTGGGGCCTCGTGAGTGAGGGTGGGGCCTCGTGAGTGGGGGTGGGGCCTCGTGAGTGGGGGTGGGGCCTCGTGAGTGAGGGTGGGGCCTCGTGAGTGGTGGTAGGGCCTCGTGTGAGGGGGTTGGGCCTCGTGAGTGGTGGTAGGGCCTCGTGTGAGGGGGTGGGGCCTCGTGAGTGGTGGTAGGGCCTCGTGTGAGGGGGTGGGGCCTCGTGAGTGGTGGTAGGGCCTCGTGTGAGGGGGTGGGGCCTCGTGAGTGGTGGTAGGGCCTCGTGTGAGGGGGTGGGGCCTCGTGAGTGGTGGTAGGGCCTCGTGTGAGGGGGTGGGGCCTCGTGAGTGGTGGTAGGGCCTCGTGTGAGGGGGTGGGGCCTCGTGAGTGGTGGTAGGGCCTCGTGTGAGGGGGTGGGGCCTCGTGAGTGGTGGTAGGGCCTCGTGTGAGGGGGTGGGGCCTCGTGAGTGGTGGTAGGGCCTCGTGTGAGGGGGTGGGGCCTTGACAAGCCTATTGTTTTGAACTTACAAAAATGGACGACATCAAAACAAGCACATTTGAGGTTTTGTGTTTCCTAAAAGGAGAATGTGCCATGTCCTCTGATGGGGCTGAGACGCTGGTGCGGTGCGTGCGGCGCATTCTGAGCTTCTCATGTTGTAATAGAAAGAAAAAAGGAACAACAATCTAGACGTGTAAACCCAGTCATCCAGATGAATGTTCACTTCAGATCATGAACATGGATATTCAGTGAGCGCTCCATGTAATGAGCAGCATATGGATGTATGTATTTAAGGCCTGTTCACTTTCCACATGCGTCTGCAAACATGGCGCTGCTCGCTAGCGCCGCTCTATAGGCACATCTCCCCAAGCCACTGACATGAGATCCAATCGTGTGGGCAAATATGCACAGCTGCAGCGCTCCGGGACGGTAAACAAGGGAAGGCCTCATTATGACTGTTTACTGAGGCTGATGCAATGACATTTGTGCTGCCGCTTATTCTCAGGTCCAGCATCACAAGCATCACAAGCATCACGAGCATCACGAGCACACGCACTAGCACGAGCACACGCACTAGCACGAGCACACGCACTAGCACGAGCACACGCACTAGCACGAGCACACGCACTTGCACGAGCACACGCACTAGCACGAGCACACGCACTAGCACGAGCACAGGCACGAGCACACGCACTAGCACGAGCACACGCACTAGCACGAGCACACGCACTAGCACGAGCACACGCACGAGCACACGCACACGCACTAGCACGAGCACACGCACTAGCACGAGCACACGCACTAGCACGAGCACACGCACTAGCACGAGCACACGCACTAGCACACGCACTAGCACACGCACTAGCACAAGCACACGCACTAGCACAAGCACACGCACTAGCACGAGCACACGCACTAGCACGAGCACACGCACTAGCACACGCACTAGCAAGAGCACACGCACTAGCACTAGCACGAGCACAAGCACTAGCACTAGCACAAGCACACGCACTAGCACAAGCACTAGCACACGCACCCGCACAAGCACACGCACTAGCACGAGCACTAGCACTAGCACGAGCACACGCACTAGCACGAGCACACGCACTAGCACGAGCACACGCACTAGCACGAGCACACGCACTAGCACGAGCACACGCACTAGCACGAGCACACGCACGAGCACACGCACACGCACTAGCACGAGCACACGCACTAGCACGAGCACACGCACTAGCACGAGCACACGCACTAGCACACGCACTAGCACAAGCACACGCACTAGCACAAGCACACGCACTAGCACGAGCACACGCACTAGCACGAGCACACGCACTAGCACACGCACTAGCAAGAGCACACGCACTAGCACAAGCACTAGCACTAGCACAAGCACACGCACTAGCACAAGCACTAGCACACGCACCCGCACAAGCACACGCACTAGCACGAGCACTAGCACGAGCACGAGCACACGCACTAGCACGAGCACACGCACTAGCACAAGCACACACACTCGAACGAGCACACGCACTAGCACGAGCACACGCACTAGCACGAGCACACGCACTAGCACGAGCACACGCACTAGCACGAGCACACGCACTAGCACGAGCACACGCACTAGCACGAGCACACGCACTAGCAAGAGCACACGCACTAGCACGAGCACACGCACTAGCACGAGCACACGCACTAGCACGAGCACACGCACTAGCACGAGCACACGCACTAGCACGAGCACACGCACTAGCACGAGCACACGCACTTGCACGAGCACACGCACTAGCACGAGCACACGCACTAGCACGAGCACAGGCACGAGCACACGCACTAGCACGAGCACACGCACTAGCACGAGCACACGCACTAGCACGAGCACACGCACGAGCACACGCACACGCACTAGCACGAGCACACGCACTAGCACGAGCACACGCACTAGCACGAGCACACGCACTAGCACGAGCACACGCACTAGCACACGCACTAGCACAAGCACACGCACTAGCACAAGCACACGCACTAGCACGAGCACACGCACTAGCACGAGCACACGCACTAGCACACGCACTAGCAAGAGCACACGCACTAGCACTAGCACGAGCACAAGCACTAGCACTAGCACAAGCACACGCACTAGCACAAGCACTAGCACACGCACCCGCACAAGCACACGCACTAGCACGAGCACTAGCACACGCACTAGCACGAGCACACGCACTAGCACGAGCACACGCACTAGCACGAGCACACGCACTAGCACGAGCACACGCACTAGCACGAGCACACGCACTAGCACGAGCACACGCACGAGCACACGCACACGCACTAGCACGAGCACACGCACTAGCACGAGCACACGCACTAGCACGAGCACACGCACTAGCACACGCACTAGCACAAGCACACGCACTAGCACAAGCACACGCACTAGCACGAGCACACGCACTAGCACGAGCACACGCACTAGCACACGCACTAGCAAGAGCACACGCACTAGCACAAGCACTAGCACTAGCACAAGCACACGCACTAGCACAAGCACTAGCACACGCACCCGCACAAGCACACGCACTAGCACGAGCACTAGCACGAGCACGAGCACACGCACTAGCACGAGCACACGCACTAGCACAAGCACACACACTCGAACGAGCACACACACTCGAACGAGCACACGCACTAGCACGAGCACACGCACTAGCACGAGCACACGCACTAGCACGAGCACACGCACTAGCACGAGCACACGCACTAGCACGAGCACACGCACTAGCACGAGCACACGCACTAGCAAGAGCACACGCACTAGCACGAGCACAAGCACTAGCACTAGCACAAGCACACGCACTAGCACAAGCACTAGCACACGCACCCGCACAAGCACACGCACTAGCACGAGCACACGCACTAGCACGAGCACACGCACTAGCACGAGCACACGCACTAGCACGAGCACACGCACTAGCACGAGCACACGCACTAACACTGTGTGTGTGTGTATGTTGTTGTGTGTGTGTGTGTGTGTGTGTGTGTATGTTGTTGTGTGTGTGTGTGTGTTGTTGAACTCGTGTCTCACACAGACTCTAAAGAGTGAAAACAGAGGAAATACCGACGTCATTTAAAATCATTTTTCAGAATTTGGAATTGATCCACAATTGTTACGATGCAGAAGAATGTTTGTCGAGAAAGGATGAGGTCTGTTCGCCGCACCAAACTAATCCAGAGTGAACCAGTGAAAACTCGCCTCTCCACAGATCTGACCTGCAGGTTGCTTTGCTGGTGTGTGTAATGTGTTGTGTGTACACAGTGTGTATTATACTAAATGAAATACTGCAGTACATATACCATACGCCTCTCTTAAGGTAACGGTGGCTGAGAAGACAATGAGAAGCGTTTACCACAGGTTTATTCCTTCTGTTCGGGCTCATGAGACGTGTCCCGCCGAGGAAGCGGCGAGGAAGCGGCGAGGAAGCGGCGCCCTGTGATTGATGGAGTGCTCTTGTGTCTATAAAGGTCTACAAAGATAATCAGAGAGTGGGGGGTTCCATCCTCATAACACAGCCCCGCCCCGGACCCAAACAAAGCCACGCTCACCGACAAACCCAATATACGTATACGCACACACGGGACCCCGAGCTCGCCGCAGCCGGCCCACCAATTACGAGCCGCCGCCGTGATGAAATCCTGAAGGTCAGTCGTAACAAGAGGCACCTTACAGGGGTCGGGACCTCTGCTGGCTGCCTCCTCACCCACGTCCCCCTCCTCACCCACGTCCCCCTCCCCACCGCCGGGAAGCTGGGGGGCAGGTGAGCGAGGGCCGACCGGTGTTACATCCATGTTTATCTGTTCGTGACCTCTAGCCGGCAATTCTGCGCTTGATAAGGGAAGGGCCGGTTCTTAATGTGTGCGCGGGCCGATATCAGGCTTTGTATCCTTGTGAAATTGATTACCGACTTCCTGGCGCCGTGCACAATATAATAAATAGAGATGACATGTACGGAGAGGCTGAAGGGGAACGCCGCCTCGACAATTACCCGCTCCTCACTTAAAGCAGGGGTCACCGGGGCGGAGCGAGTTATGGCGAGGGCTCACACTCTCTCTCTCTGCCGGCCGGGACGCTGTGGGGGCCATATATATATGTGCGTGTCAGCCGCATGTGCGCAGGGAAACAAGATGAGAAGTTATGGAGCCGGTCCATCCTTTTGGTTATTTACCACTAACTAACTGTGCGACCTCTGAGCGCGCAGAGGCCGGGCGCGGCGCGTGAAGGTTACACGGCGACACCAGGACACGCCGCAGTGGAAATGCAGCTCCGGTTGTAAAGAAGGGCTTTATGTAACGGTATCACTTCATGTCTCATGCATAATAACTTGACCAAACACACTAACAGCAGGTAAAGCAGGTAATAAACACAAAAAGACTTGTTAGTTAACAACTTCATGTCACTTGAGCGTCTTTAGCGCGCCTTGTTAGCGCTAGCCCCTCACACTTCTGTAATAACTGTCTTCCGCAAACATTTCACAGCAATTATTCTTACAACACAAAATCCATCCGAGCCCTTTCCTCGCTCTTCATATCTATCACTCCATCATTCATTCCAATTAGGTAATAGCTGACATACCGCATAACTTATCTCCAACTTATTTGTGCTAATCTTTGGCCTGTGAAGTGGCTGCGTTTCCAGAGACAGGAGGAATGCTAATGGGCCGTTCAGAGCCAGAGGAGGCGGTGAAAAACAGGCCTGGCAGATTCTGGGATAAAAGGTGGAAGAAAATGCTAATTTGTGCCATTGTTAAAATTCCGCTGTATTTGTGTGATTGATTACAAGAGTAAACACTTTATTATCCAAATCAAACAAAGTGAGGCTGGTCCACCAACGCTACACTGTAAAAGGAAAAGGACCAAACTCAAGTTCAAATGTTTCATTTGAGAAATGTACATATACAAGAGGTTAAATATATTTGTTCTCAAGTTATTTCAAGTTGAATTGTCCATTATCTTCTAGAATTATTTTTTTATTTGGAATTATGTCAGAGAAGCTGATGGCGGGCACTCTCTCCCGTCGGGCGCTCTGTGTCGGGCACTCTCTCCGTCGGGCGCTCTCTCTGTCAGGGGTTCTCTCTGTCAGGTGCTCTCTGTCAGGTGCTCTCTGTCAGGTGCTCTCTCTGTTAACAACCTATTAACCGTGTTGTGGTTCATTCTTGGCGTAACCCAGTCTTTCTTCAGTCTTGATGGTTCATGCTTTGTGTAACTCTATCTTTGATGGTCCCGACTGAGTGTGAAGCTGGTCCGGTGTGTTAGCGTCTGTTAGCGTCTGTTAGCGTCTGTGCGTCATGTAGCTGAATGTGTCACGTTAGCATACGTACACTTATGCAACATGTTGTTGATTGTTATTATTTTAAATTGTATTTAAAGTTGTTCATGGTCTTGGGTTTTATCAAATCAATATCCCCCAAAAATACTTTTACTCCAGTGCGACGTATATATGTTTTTTCTTCTCTATTATGCATTTTTTGGCTGGTTTATACTCCGGAAAATATGGTATATACTATATACCATATACTATATACTGCACTGCAAGTACGAGAAGTTTCATCTATGCTAAATCGTTTTGTACGTCCACAGCCTGACTCTGGACCTGAGCAGTTTGTTCAAATTAAACTTTATATCTTGTGTTTAATCCAGTGGTAAACGAGCCTGTGCTGGAGCGTTAAGGCCCAAACATCGCTCTAGCTCCACGTTATATGGAGCTGTACACATTATACAAAACCATAATTCCCCCATTTTACTGACAACGCTCTTATGTTTGGTTTTGTTTTCAGCACCACTGATGCATTCACCCGTCCATCGGCCCCTCCATCGGCCCCTCCATCGGCCCCTCCATCGGCCCCTCCATCGGCCCCTCCATCGGCCCCTCCATCGGCCCCTCCATCGGCCCCTCCATCGGCCCTTGTCACGTCCCCCTCTTCACCGACACAAGCTACACATTTACGTCCACAAGCCACTGAAAAGCTTCTTATTCCACCTGAGATATATATTCGCCTTCATGTGCGTCCCATTCAGTACCCAGCCTCTGCAGCCGCCGCTCAAACACGCTGAGCGCCCGAGCGCTGAGCGCTGAGCGCTGAGCGCCCATTCTCTCAATGAAGAAATCTGAATGCCTGTGTAAGCTGCCAGCCCAACCTTTATATCTATTTGTTCCACTTGTCTGCCTCTCAATGAGTTTAATCAGCTGAGAAGGAGCCGTGAAGGGGGGGTTGTTGCCTCGCCCGCCCAGAGACCCCCAGGACCACCCCTTACCACACCCCCACCCAGCCTGTCCCTCCCTCCTCTCCCCGTTGCCTCGCGGATTATAAGTACACTTCAATTACAGCCGATCGATAGAGTTCTGGCTGTGAAAAGGGAGCGTGGGGGAAATTAGACGAGTCCGCGCCTCGCCGTGACTACAAAGCAATGGATTAACAGTGATATGCATCTCTTCATTTACATCTCTCTATCTCTATCTCTATCTCTCTCTCTCTCTCTCTCTCTCTCTCTCTCTCTCTCTCTCTCTCTCTCTCTCTCTCTCTCTCTCTCTCTCTCTCTCTCTCTCTCTCTCTCTCTCTCTCTATGTCTCTGTCTCTGTCCACAGCGGACATTTGCGTTCAGGGGACTTTCTGAAAGATTGCTTCTTTAAGTGGCGGGCAAGGTGAGGGCAAGCTTGTCATCCACTGTAGGGGATTAGAGAAGGGGAGAGGGGGAGTGGGGGAGTGAGCGAAGGAGAGAGGGAGGAAGAGCAGGAGAGATAGGGAGGAAGGGAGGGAGCGAGGGAAGGAAGGATAGAGGGAGTGAAGGAGACCGGGAGAGAGGGAGCAAGGGAGAGAGAGAGGGAGTGAGGGAGCGAGGGAGACAGAGAGAGGGAGGGAAGGAAAGAGGGAGAGAGCTGGCAGAGTGGTTAACACCATTAACGGGGAGAGGGTCGGGGTGAGGTCCGGGGACAGGGTCGGGTGAGGTCCGGGGAGAGGGTCGGGGTGAGGTCCGGGGACAGGGTCGGGGTGAGGTCCGGGGACAGGGTCGGGGTGAGGTCCGGGGAGAGGGTCGGGGTGAGGTCCGGGGACAGGGTCGGGTGAGGTCCGGGGAGAGGGTCGGGGTGAGGTCCGGGGACAGGGTCGGGGTGAGGTCCGGGGACAGGGTCGGGGTGAGGTCCGGGGACAGGGTCGGGTGAGGTCCGGGGAGAGGGTCGGGGTGAGGTCCGGGGACAGGGTCGGGGTGAGGTCCGGGGACAGGGTCGGGGTGAGGTCCGGGGACAGGGTCGGGTGAGGTCCGGGGAGAGGGTCGGGGTGAGGTCCGGGGACAGGGTCGGGGTGAGGTCCGGGGACAGGGTCGGGGTGAGGTCCGGGGACAGGGTCGGGTGAGGTCCGGGGACAGGGTCGGGGTGAGGTCCGGGGACAGGGTCGGGGTGAGGTCCGGGGACAGGGTCGGGGTGAGGTCCGGGGACAGGGTCGGGGTGAGGTCCGGGGACAGGGTCGGACGATGCAGCCGTTTAAGAGAGAAGTAAGAAGAGATAAGCAGTGTCCCCCAGGGGCCCCACCCTCCCCAGGTCATGTGGCCCTGCACAGGTAGAACAACATCTGGAGTCTCCTGAGTCGAGCGGGTGAGAGGGCAGACGGGTGAGGGAGAGGGTTTGTTTTGGTGTTTTGTTCTCTCCCTCTCTTTTCTATCCCCCCACCCCCTCCTCCTCCCTCTCTCTCCCCCTCCTCCCTCTCTCTCCCCCCTCTCTCTCTCCCCTCTCTCTCCAAGCTCTCCCCCTCTCCCCTCTCTCTCTCCCCCTCTCCCCTCTCTCTCTCCCCCTCTCCCCTCTCTCTCCCCCCTCTCTCTCTCCCCCTCTCCCCTCTCTCTCTCCCCCTCTCCCCTCTCTCTCTCCCCTCTCTCTCTCCCCTCTCCCCCCTCTCTCTCCCCTCTCTCTCTCCCCTCTCTCTCTCCCCCTCTCCCCTCTCTCTCCCCCCTCTCTCTCTCCCCCTCTCCCCTCTCTCTCCCCCCTCTCTCTCTCCCCCTCTCCCCCCTCTCTCCCCCCTCTCTCTCTCCCCCTCTCCCCTCTCTCTCTCCCCCTCTCCCCTCTCTCTCCCCCTCTCTCCCCCCTCTCCCCCTCCTCTGATGGAAGTGATCTGTCCCTGAGCGTTTACCGTCCGTCCCACTTACTCCTGCTTTTCTTTGTGGGCCAAATGGACCAATTAAATCAGCTGTTGTCCAATTAGAAAGTGGACTCATCTGAGTTGTAGCGCGAGGCACTAAAGCCCACTGCGTGACTCCATTCTCCCCCGCTCGCTCTCGTGGAATCGGTTACACACAGAATGAGTGTGCAAGGCGATACTCCTGGGTTTCTTTGTTTTTTCACTTTGTTCCAAATGTTAATAGTGCGCTTAGTTGGATGTTTATGGGGCCCGCTTTACAGGGCTCCTAAGGTTAAGGGGCCCTTGTGGACATCTATCAAAATACAATTGAGCATTAGCATTTCAAACATCAGGGAAGTCTTCTACAAGAATAATGTCGGTTAAACTGTTACAATTGTGATTTTATTTGAGAAAGGGTTTTGTCTCTTTGTCGTTACAACTCTGAGGAGTTTGTGATCATCGATGGATGAAAGACGCTTCACTCTGGTCACAGAGCTGACACTTTCACAATGAGAAAAATGCCCATTAAATAAGAGATGCCAAGAATATTGTTGCGTGCTGCTTGGTGGCAGAGTGGGCAGCACACATGCAGAGTTAATGTCCAGTCGGCCTCTTTTGGTCCAACAATGTTTCATTTCCATTTCTGTCCCGTATATATATATAAAATATATA